>NC_054869.1:982358-1184858 GCF_018320785.1 Cheilinus undulatus | reverse complement strand
CATTTTATTTCATAATTTGACCTTTTAAACTCATGATTTTGATTTTTTTTTCTATTATATTTGTCTTTAAAAAAACATTATTTTTCAATTTCAATTTCATGTTTTGACCTTTTTGAACTAATAAATTTACCTTTCTCAGATTGTGAGCCTTTAAACTGATCTTTTTTACTTTTTTAACCTCCAAATCTTTTATCGTCAGTGCTAAGGTTTTTTCATATTTAATTACTGGTGAAATGAGGTTGACAGTTTCTGGTTAAAAAGGTGACCCTGTTAGGCCCTCAGGTTAGTCCTGAATCCAGAATCCGGCCCCTGCTGGGATTGAGTTTGCCACCCCTGGTCTAAAGCCTCAGATGTCTTCACATCAGTCTGGTGAAAGTGCAGTAGATCTCTATAGACAGACTGGAACTATTTATGAAATAAAGATTTACATAGAGTTTACAGAAGTTCATAAATTAATAAACCACTTTGAGAATAAAAGGATAAAAAGCAATGAGAGAAGAAGGCTAAAAATATAAAAATCTAATAGAAGGAGAGCAACACGACGTTACTGACCAACCCAGTCAGCTCTAAGGAACATTGACTTTAATTCAATAAAGTTTAATTTAAAAAGACACAAGAAAAAATCTCTGAAGTATTGATTATTGATTAAAAATTCAAATCTTAAGTATTGATTGTTGATTAAATATTCCACTCTGAAGTATTGATTATTGATTAAATATTCCCCTCTGAAGTATTGGTTATTGATGAACTAGTGTGTAATTGTCCTTTTATTTAATTCCTCCTTGTGCTGCTAAATGGCATCTGTGATTGGGTAACTGGGATTTTCCCAGTCTCCTCTGCTGAGAAATGTGAGATTACCACTGTAGACCACTAGAGGTCAGTAAACGCTCACACACACTAACATTACAGAGGCATCTGCTGTGCTCATGTTTCTGCAGAGCTGCAAGTATCTTCGTCTCATCCTCTTCCATACATTCATCACAGGAGACTTCAGGGTGGTTTTATTTCACCATCATCACTAACATGAATAGGTGATGCATTTATTTATATAGCACAGTTTAAAACAGATGTTTTGATGGACAAAGACAAATCAGGACAAACAGAAAGGAGTGTAAAAAAATAAATGTATGCATTTTTAAAAAAATGCAAAAACAAAAATCAGTCAGAATAAATGCAGATGAAGGGAAAACATAGAAGCAACAGGTTTTAAAAAGCTGAATTACTATTACTTGAAGTATCTATCCTTCGATCTTTCTATCCACCCTCAGGTACAGTAGGGGTTCCTGGTCTCTGGCACCTTAATTTGGGGGTTGAAGTTTGAGAACCTCTGGTCCAGAGGACAATCACTGACACCCTCCACACAGAGGGTGAGCCGTGGAAGGTCTTCAGTAAAATGGCCGGCTGTTCTCAGAGGCTGTATCAAAGCATAACCAACCACAACCAGCAGGGCCGAGCTCAGCCTTCAGAGGATTGTCAGACAAACCAGATTCAAGAACTTAGGGGGCGGGGCTTCACATGGACTGGACTGAGGCTGGAGTCAGAGCATCAAGAACCAGCACACAGACGGGTCCAGGAGATGGACTACAAGTGTGGCCATCTTAATGTGGAGCAAATCCTGGACCGCAGACATCACAGGCTTTCCTGGACTAAGGAGATGAAGAACTAGACCGTTGTGGTCTCTGGTCCAATTCCTGTTGTCAGATGAAAGTACATTCCGCATTTCACTTGTCAATCAGGGTCCTACAGGTCTGGAGGAAGATCCGAGTAGTCCAGAATCAATAAGGAATTGATAAACACCAACCAACTGGTCTTTATCAAGTCCAGAGTCCACGCTGTCAGCAGTCTACCAGGACATTTTAGAGCCCTTCATGCTTCCATCTGCTGAGAAGCTTGATGGAGATCCTGGTTTCCTGTACACCTGCCCACGTTGAAACCAGAACTACCATAACCTGGTCTACTGGCCCTGGTGTTACTGGGTTTGATTGGCCAGCCAACTGGACGCTCCTCATGAAGACATAGGGAAACCCTTACTCCTCGCCAGTTCCACCCACTTTTCCAAAAAATGCTGATGAAGAGCGGTCAACAGAAGGGAAAGACCGTTGGTAAACGTGTGTGAGATCGACTGAATATTTAATCCACAGTTAAAAAGCCATGTGAATGGTGACTGGTAGACCTGTACCGGTATCGGTAACACCGTGGAAACAGAAGCGTCTTAATCCCCTACCGGACATGTGACGGTTTCAAATGGTATGTCGTCAGGGAAGAAAGTGTAGTTTTCTATTGGAGCAGAGCTAATAGATGTCAGTCATGGCTTCTTATTAACAAGGTCCAGCTGGTACAGTTTTTAATTTTTTAAAAAGAACTTTAAGGTCTCCTGCATCCCATACTCCATCTATTTCCTTTATCATCTATTTGTTAATTGAACTTTCAAAATGTTCAATCATTTTTTAGACTATGGACACCTACGACACTTTTACTGCACATATTGTTGCACAATTTTACCTCCGCCAAGGAGGTTATGTGATCGGGTGGGTTTGTTTGTTCGTTTGTTAGCAACATAACTCAAACAGACTTGGACGGATTTTCATCAAATTTTCAGGAAATGGCAGAAATGGCATAAGGAAGAACTGATTAGATTTTGGGAGTGATCCAGATCACTGTCTGGATCCAGGAATTTTTTAAAGGATTCTGTACTATTGGGAGATAGGGCTAATGGCGGAGGTCTGCGCTGTTACCACTTTACACCAGGAGATGGCAGACATGAGTAACTTCAATCCCAGCAGCTTTTTTGGGTGTGTTTCTTTTCAAGGTTTTGGAGTTTATAGAGTTTGTAAGATGCACTCCCGGTCGAGGAGACGAGTCGGAGCGTAACAGAGGGAAAGACAACGAATTGTAGTGAGAATACTCACAATGCTGGGAGGAATAGAGGAATTTTCACCCTCTGCCATGACTTCCAGTCCTCCAGTGAGACCATGGGTGAGACTGTCAGTGCATCTGTTGGCACCAGCAGGCAATGCTTCCACAATGACAGTCCACCCGTAACAAAGCCAATGCTTCGCCTAACCATGTTTCCACCCCTCCAGGGAGGGGGTAATCGGCTAATGCCATGGTGGGGGGCACATGGTGATGGATCAAGGAATGTTTTAAAGCATCCTTCACTATTGGGAGAGAGAGCTAATAGTTGAAGTCTGTGCTCTCCAAGTGTTTTTCTAGTTGTTTCATGAATGCTGATGACATTATCGAAGTCTTCATCCGTTGTACTGAGGTTTTTTTTTAGAAGGAAATAAATACCATACCGTGGACTTGTCACTGAGGTAAATACTGTACTGTGGACTTGTCACTGAGTTAAATACCGTACCGTGGACTTGGACTTGTCACTGAGGTAAATACCATACCTTGGACTTGTCACTGAGGTAAATATAGTATCTTGGACTTATCACTGAGGTAAATACCGTACCGTGGACTTGGACTTATCACTGAGGTACATACCATACTGTGGACTTGTCACTGAGGTAAATACCATACTGTGGACTTGTCACTGAGGTAAATACCGTACTGTGGACTTGTCAGTGAGGTAAATACCATACCGTGGACTTGTAAGTGGGGTAAATACCGTACCGTGTACTTGTCAGGGAGGTAAAAACTGTACTAAGGACTTTTTCAGAGCGGTAAATACCGTATTGTGGACTTGTCACTGAGGTAAATACTGTACCGTGGACTTGTCAGTGAGGTAAATACCATATCGTTGACTTGTCACTGAGGTAAATACTGTACCGTGGACTTGTCAGTGAGGTAAATACCGTACCATGGACTTGTCACCGAGGTTTATACCGTTCTGTGGACTTACTGAGGTAAATACTGTACTGTGGACTTGTCACCAAGTAAAAACCGTACCGTGGACGTGTCAGTGAGGTAAATTCCGTACCATGGACTTGTCACCAATGTAAATACTGTACCGTGGACTTGTCACTGAGGTAAATACCATACCGTGGACTTGTCAGTAAGGTTAATACTGTACTGTGGACTTGTCACCAAGTAGATACCGTACCATGAACTTGTCACAGAGTAAAAACCGTACCGTGGACTTTTCAGAGAGGTATATCCCATACCGTTGACTTGTCACTGAGGTAAATACCGTACCGTGGACTTTTCATCAAGGTAAATACCACACCTTGAACTTGTCACAGAGTAAAAACCGAACCATGGACTTTTCAGAGAGGTAAATCCCATACCGTTGACTTGTCACTGAGGTAAATACCGTACCGTGGACTTGTCAGTGAGGTAAATCCCATACCGTGGACTTGTCACTGAGGTAAATACCATGCCTTGGACTTGTCAGTGAGGTAAATACGTTACCGTGGACTTGTCATTGAGGTTTATACCGTTATGTGGACTTACTGAGGTAAATACTGTATCGTGGACTTGTCACTGAGGTAAGTACTGTACCATGGACTTGTCACTGATGTAAATACCATACTGTTGACTTGTCATTGAGGTTAATACCATACCGTGGACTTATCACCAAGTAAATACCATACAGTGGACTTGTCAGTGAGGTAAATACTGTACCGTGGATTTGACAGCAAGGTAAATACTGTATCATGGACTTGTCACCAAGGGAAATACCGTACCTTGGACTTTTCACAGCGGTACATTCTGTATTGTGGACTTGTCACCAGGCAAATACCTTACCGTGGACATGTCAGTGAGGTAAATACCGTACCGTGGACTTGTCACTGAGGCATATACTGTACCATGGACTTGTCAGTGAAGTAAATACCATACTGTGGACTTGTCACTAAGGTAAATACCATAACGTGGCCTTGTCACTGAGGTAAATACCATACCTTGGACTTGTCACCGAGGTAAATACCGTACCATGGACTTGTCTGTGAGGTAAATACCGTACCTTTGACTTGTCAGAGAGGTGATTACTGTACCATGGACTTGTGAGTGAGAAAGGACTGTACACTGGACTTGTCACTGAGGTAAATACCGTACCATGGACTTGTCACTGAGGTATATACCTTACCATGGACTTGTCCCTGAGGTAAATACAGTACCTTGGATTATCACTGGAGTACATACCGTACTATGGACTTGTCAGGGAGGTAAAAATTGTACTATGAACTTTTCAGTGAGGTAAATACCGTACAGTGGACTTGTTACTGAGGTAAATACCATACCGTGGACTTGTTAGGGAGGTAAATACCTTACCATGAAGTTGTCAGTGAGGTAAATACCATACCGTGGACTTGTCACTGAGGTAAATACCTTACCATGGACTTCTCCCTGAGGTAACGACAGTACCTTGGACTTATCACTGAGGTACATAACATACCTAGGACTTGTCAGTGAGGTAAATACCTTTCCATGGACTTGTCACTGAGGTTTATACCGTTCTGTGGACTTACTGAAGTAAATACTGTACCGTGGACTTGTCACCAAGTAAAAACCATACTGTGGACATGTCAGTGAGGTATATTCCGTACCATGGACTTGTCACCAAGGTAAATGCTGTACCGTGGACTTGTCACTGAGGTAAATACCATACCATGGACTTCTCAGTAAGGTTAATACTGTACTGTGGACTTGTCACAGAGTAAATACCGTACCGTGGACTTGTCAGTGAGGTAAATCCCATGCCGTTGACTTGTCACTGAGGTAAATACCGTACCGAGGACTTGTCACTGAGGTACATAACCTATTGTGGACTTGTCACCAAGGTAAATACTGTACCTTGGACTTGTCAGTGAGGTAAATATGTTACCGTGGACTTGTCATCGAGGTGTATACCGTCATGTGGACTTACTGTGGTAAGTACTGTACCATGAACTTGTCACTGATGTAAATACCATACCGTGGACTTGTCGGTGAGGTAAATACCGTACCGTGGACTTGTCACTGAGTTAAATACCATTACGTGGACTTGGACTTGTCACTGAGGTACATACCGTGCTGTGGACTTGTCAGTGAGGTAAATACCGTACCGTGGACTTGTCAGTGAGGTAAATACCGTACCGTGGACTTGTAAGTGGGGTAAATACTGTACCGTGGACTTGTCAGGGAGGTAAAAACTGTACTATAGACTTTTTCAGTGAGGAAAAAAACGTATCGTGGACTTGTCACTGAGGTACATAACTTACCATGGACTTGTCACTGATGTAAATACTATACCGTGGACTTGTCGGTGAGGTAAATACTGTACCGTGGACTTGTCACTGAGTTAAATACCGTACCGTGGACTTGGACTTGTCACTGAGGTAAATACCGTGCTGTGGACTTGTCAGTGAGGTAAATACCGTACCGTGGACTTGTCAGTGAGGTAAATACTGTACCGTGGACTTGTAAGTGGGGTAAATACCGTACCGTGGACATGTCAGGGAGGTAAAAACTGTACTATGGACTTTTTCAGTGAGGAAAAAACCGTATCGTGGACTTGTCACTGAGGTACATAACCTACCGTGGACTTGTCACCAAGGTAAATACAGTACCTTGGACTTGTCAGTGAGGTAAATACGTTACCGTGGACTTGTCATCGAGGTTTATACCGTTATGTGGACTTACTGTGGTAAGTACTGTACCATGGACTTGTCACTGATGTAAATACCATACCGTGGACTTGTCGGTGAGGTAAATACCGTACCGTGGACTTGTCACTGAGGTAAATACTGTACTGTGGACTTCTCAGCAAGGTAAATACCATACAGTGGACTTGTCACAGAGGTAAACACCGTACCTTGGACTTTTCACCAAGGTAAATACTGTATCGTGGACTTGTCACCAAGCAAATACCTTACCGTGGACTTGTCAGTGAGGGAAATACCGTACCTTTGACTTGTCAGAGAGGTAAATACGGTACCATGGACTTGTCAGTGAAGTAAATACCATACTGTTGACTTGTCAATAAGGTAAATACCTGACTGTGGACTTGTCACTGAGTAAATCCTGTACCGTGGAGTTGTCATTGACATAAATACTGTACCATGGACTTGTCAGTGAGGTAAATACCATACCGTTGACTTGTCAGGGAGGTGATTACTGTACCATGGACTTGTGAGTGAGGAAAATACCGTACACTGGACTTGTCACTGAGGTAAATACCGTACCATGGACTTGTCAGTGAAGTAAATACCATACTGTTGACTTGTCACTGAGGTAAATACCGTACCTTGGATTATCACTGGAGTACATACCATACTGTGGACTTGCTAGTGAGGTAAAAACCGTACTATGGACTTTTCAGTGAGGTAAATACTGTATGGTGGACTTGTCAGTGAGGTAAATACCGTACTGTGGACTTGTCTGTGAGGTAAATACCTTGTCATGGACAGGTCACTGAAATAAATACCATACTGTGGACTTGTCCCTGAGGTAAATACAGTACCTTGGATTATCACTGGAGTACATACCATACCGTGGACTTGTCACTGAGGTAGAAACCTTACTGTGGACTTGTCACCGAGCTAAATACCAATACCCTGGACTTTTAACCAAGTAAATACTATACTGTGGACTTGTCAGTGAGGTTAATACTGTACCGTGGACTTGTCAGTGAGGTAGACGCCATACCGTGGACTTGTCACTGAGTAAATCCTGTACCGTGGACTTGCCAGTGAGGTAAATCCCATACCGTGGACTTGTCACTGAGGTAAATACCATACCGTGGACTTGTCACTGAAGTAAATACCATACCGTGGACTTGTCACTGAGGTAAATATCATACCGTGGACTTGTCCCTGAGGTAAATACCGTACCATGGACTTGTCAGTGAGGTAAATCCCATACCGTGATCTTGTCACTGAGGTAAATACCATACCGTGGACTTGTCCCTGAGGTAAATACTGTACCATGAACTTGTCAGTGAGGTACATACCGTACCGTGGACTTGTCCCTGAGGCAAACACCGTACCGTGGACTTGTCACTGAGGTAAAGATCATACCATGGACTTGTCACTGAGGTAAATACCGTACTATGGACTTGTCACTGATGTAAATACCGTACCATGGACTTGTCAGTGAGGTACATACCGTACCGTGGACTTGTCACTGAGGTAAATACCGTACTATGGACTTGTCACTGAGGTAAATACCGTACCATGGACTTGTCAGTGAGGTACATACCGTACCGTGGACTTGTCACTGAGGTAAATATCGTACCATGGACTTGTCAGGGAGGTAAATACCGTACCATGGACTTGTCACTGAGGTAAATACCGTACCATGGACTTGTCAGTGAGTTACATACCGTACCATGGACTTGTCACTGAGGTACATACCGTACCATGGACTTGTCCCTGAGTTAAACACCGTACCATGGACTTGTCACTGAGGTAAACACCGTACCATGGACTTGTCACTGAGGTAAATATCGTACCATGGACTTGTCAGGGAGGTAAATACCATACTGTGGACTTGTCAGTGAGGGTAAATACCATACTGTGGACTTGTCACTGAGGGTAAATACCATACTGTGGACTTGTCACTGAGGGTAAATACCATACTGTGGACTTGTCAGTGAGGGTAAATACCATACTGTGGACTTGTCACTGAGGATAAATACTGTACCGTGGACTGGTCCCTGAGGCACTGTACCTGTTTTCCTGTTACTTAATAGTATAGCACAGTTTTTGTAATCTTCTTAGACAAGGAGGTCTGTATAAGTTTAATAAAATATAAACTGTGATGTCCTGAAGCCAGACTGAAATTTGTCCAGAAAGTTGCTCTGAGAGGGACATCTAAAGTTTCTGTTAAATATTCTTGTCTAGAACCTCGGCTAGGATGGGTATCTTTTGATGGGTCCGTCGTTTGCGCTAGGAAATGTTATGTAAATATTATTTGGATTAAAAACGTATGATTTGTTTTTAGCAGTTGAAGCAGTTTTTAATAATTTTAAAGTCTTTAACTGCATAAATACTTGTTCAAACACATGAATAGAAATATAACCTCCACAGCAATGACAGCTCTTCTACTTCCTGTTCCCTGTTTTTTGCTTCTATATTTGGGTCCTTGGCACGGTAAAACCTCATGAACTCCTGATGTGAAACACAGCCAGATTGCTGCTGCAGGACGTTGTCTCATATGGTGGATATTTAATGTAACGGTCAGATGGCGTTCCCACACATTAACATTACAAAGTGTTGACTTCAGCCTAATGACCATAATTATCCCACGTTCTGCTGCTAATCTAGACATTCAGATAAAGATAGCTCCGTATAAGACTTTACCTTTTTCATGTAATGGTTTAATGATTTTAAGTGTAATGAGAGCGGTGGAAAACATCCACATGGACGTCAGTAAATTCCAGCTGCAGCTGCCAGCAGACAGAGACTGTCCTCTCACAAACCCGGGGAGCGGCGTGACTCATTAATGACCGCCGTTAATGAGCCACGAGAAACGCACGGTCACTTTTTCACCCCAGGGGCTGAGCTGTGTGCCTCACCGTGGAGCGAAACACAGCTCTGTTAAACCTCTGGGCTCCATACTAACTTTTCTGTTGCTTTAAAAAAGAAGTCTAGTCCTGATCTAGGGGGCTAGCTGAGCCCCTTTAACATCTAAAAATCCTCATTTAGTCTCAAACATGCTTTAAAGTAAACGCTGATGTACTATCAACAGAATGAACCCCATGGGCCGAGAGAGCGAGGAATGATGAGCCGTTCATGAACAAATCTGTTCTACTAAATAACTCTTTAATGTGAGCTACTGTAGCTAGCTCCTGTTTGAGTGCCAGTTTCCTTTCCTCCATCCTCTGTCCTTATTTAATCCACATTTAAAAAGACAAACTAAGGAGCAGCCGGCTCTACTGAGCTGAGTCACATGATCTGATCTCTAAAAAGATCCTGTGTAATATTCTTTCTGGGGCCCAAACATCCCTAGCTACACCCCTGATTAGATCTATACATTGCTTTCAGTCATTTTCAGTGCACTCTGTTTGCTCTGTTTTAGTTAAATGTTGTTTTTCTTCCCAGGGAGCTAAATTAAACAGCCAAATTAAAGACCTGCCAGGGACCTCAAACATTTTCTGTCAAATTATTTGACAATCATCCGTTAATCTGCAGAGTTGTCCCAGAATGCCTTTGGGCATTAGACACCCTGGCACCATGAGTGAAGTTGCCCACTTAGCTTGAGAAGTCCCATCTGTGGGGAGGAACATGAACGTAGCATGGAGGGTGAGGGGAATGTGATGAAAGAAGACTAATCTTCAGTCCTGGCTACATGTAGTCTCTGAAGCTAGCTACGCTGGGAGGCATTCATGGTCAAATTAAAGAATGGGAAAGAAAGAAGTGAAATAGTGGATGAGAAACATGCAGGTTTAAGAAAAGTGCTTCAGCGTGCCGTTTTAAGTTAGATAGATAGATACAATTACTTCTGGCAGTCTCCTCTGTAGCAGCAAACACGGTAGTCCAAGCAGTGGTTAGAAATCCTGTTGGCGACGGAGCGGGCATCCAGGAGAAAGAAGCTTGGTACGACAGGTTTGTGTGGGGCTGCTCTTAGTCTAGCCTGCAGCCCGGCTTGTTTGCCCTGTTTCCGCCTTCTCGCACAACGGCGTCTCCTCCCCCTCCCCACTGGCTGTGGGTGTTGTGCTGCTTCACATTTCAGTCTCTGAGTCTCCATCAGGAAAGATATAAACTCTGTGGGCACGCTGTCAGTTCTAGTGTAGAGCTTTGTTTTGCTGCTAGTGATGGAGCGCCGGGCCGTGCGTTCGTACGCGCCGCCCCATGCTACCTCAGTAGGTAGCATTCAGTAGTCTCCTGTTGATCAGGCAGTGCTCTGTTGCAGTTACTGGCAGTTGCTGTTTGCTTTTAAGCTAGCCAGGAGTTGTAGTTGAGACTGAGGTCTTCTTTTCACCTTTTTTATTTTTTATTTTTTGGTGGAAATTCCCTGTTCTTTCTCTCAAAGGTGTCCTGGACCATCAATCTTCTTTGCCTTCACAAGTTTCTACATATATTGTCAACTTAATTGTGAAAAACGCTACAAGTCCAAGATAGAACTCAAGAGTACTCAGTTGGTATAACTGGGGTGGCCTCACTCATCAGAAAACTTCATCATCAGTGAGTATCTGAAGTTTGTTTTTCAGGATGTCAGCTTCCACTGCTGCTATCGTCCTGCAGGAGGACGCTAACTCCTGCAGCTAACATGTAATGAATATTCAGTGATGTTACTCGAGTGTACTGTGTGTTACCGTCAGAAACACAAGGAAAAGTAAAGACAGAGGGATGCAGGACAGAATGGCGGTCCTACTGTCTGAGTAAAGGGTAATTCTGTGTAAAACGCTGCAGCTGACGGCACAGCCATGGCCAATATCAGTGCCATGTTGAAATAAACACAGGAAGTTGTAACATCCTCTAAGATAATAAAACGTCTTCATGGTGCTTAATGGAAAGCAACGTTTTGGTGCATCGCCTCCAGCAGGAAGTTGGAGTTTTGCACAGGGACAGACACGGGCGCTGGAATCTGCAGCCACCCTAACCCTACATTCCTTATTCACATATCAATACAAACACGACGTTCTCATAGCTTTCCTTCATCCAGAACAGAAAATCTTCTGGAAATATTTTCTGGAGAAAACAAGATTTGTTTATTTTCATGATTCATGGTCAGAATCAGTGAGGGGGCGGGCCTGTTAGCTCCGCCGTTGCTGTGCTGTCCTCCAGCAGACATTAGAGTTGATCTCACTGAGACAGTCCCAACATTCTCTCACACACACACATCTCAGTCCACAACAAGCCCCATAACTCCACCTCAGCTCCTCCTACACTCACATTATTCAGATATTTGTGCTCCATTCACTTTTTACTATCTTGGACAGATTTTTGATCATGACTGTTAAAGTTTGGTGATGATTTTTGGCTCTCAGACTTTTACTGTGTGTGTGTGTGTGTGTGTGTGTGTGTGTGTGACAGAATGTTGGGACTCTCTTAAGCCCAAAACCACTGCCACTGGACCGGCACCTCACGTCATGTGACGCAGCTCAAACACACCAACAGTCAGACTCCCCAACAGCCACTGCTGGTCCAGGTGCTAGATACCAGAGCTGCAGGCCGCTTTGGGATCACGTCCCTGCCTCTCCTCGTGGGGAACAAAGAAAAGGAGCAGTGGAACAAAACACGGCACTAAATGTATGTTTCTGTGCTCTCAAACAGAGCTGCTACTACGGCAGAGGAGATGGACAAAACAGCCGTCCTCTCAGGGAAACACTGCCAGCCGCTACCGGCGCATCAGGAAGACAGCAGTGGCCTAACGTTCAGCTGGTTCATAGAGAATGACGGGGTCATCATTTTGACACGTGCTTGGGCTTCAGTGAGATCAACACTAATGTTCTGGAGAGCTAACATGATTGGTCCATCCCCTACCTGTTTCCTATTGGCTGGTTCATCACAAATCCAAGAGTAGAAACACATGACAAGCCCTCAGAGATCAGATGTGCCCTAACCTCAGCAGATGGATTCACCCGTTTCCGTGTTTCTCTCTGGTGAATCCATCTCCCAAAGCTCCCATCTGAACTGTTTGGGTTAGAAAGTGACAGGACCAATCAGCGTCGAGGGGCGGTACTTTCAGGTGCGGTGGTGTTGTGACATAAGCGAGCAGCGACAACAGGCTGGTGCAGTTATGGCGGATGACATTAGCGTGGATGCTGCTAAAGCGCCAGTTTTATCAGAACTTGACGACATTTCATCGTTAAAAGAAGAACAAAGAACAGCAGGGAGTCGTTTTCTTTTCAAAAACCACAAAAGTCGAGTACTGACATGTCTACAGTTGCCATGGTTACCGTCATCTATTTCTTTATGGAGTTTAGCCTAGTCGGTAGGTGCAGCTTGTTAGCGGCTACGTCACGTGTTTTGTTGCTCTGATTGGCCCGTAAAGATTTGACAGACAGAACGTTCATCCAATCACACTCCGAGTTTCTTTCAAAGGCTCTGCCGTTTCACAAACGGCGTCTATGGAAGGTTTAAACACATCCATCACTGATCTGGATTAATCTAGACTAGAAAAGGTTTTATTTCTTATGTGAAAAGTTAAATTCACACTTTTAGCCACTTTGTTTTCTTCGTAAATCTCTAAAAGGACTTTTACTCTGAAAAGTTGTTGAGATGTCTCAGGAAACAGAAATGGGCCTTTTTGACTTTGTCCTCTATGTTTTTTTAATTTTGAACTACAGCTCCAGCGCAGAACAGCTGTGAATGTAAATAAAACAGTCAAAGATTGTTGAACATTTTAAACCCATATCAGAACAGAAACATCCTTTTAGATATTAAACCGAGACGTTTGATCATTTCAGGAACATACGAGCTCATTCTGAATTTTAAAAGCTGTGTTTACTGTTGTGTAGCATTCCGAGTTTTGGGAGAGGAATGTTGTCTCATACTAGCTGCTCAGCACATGGGCGTAGCACGGGGGAAAAAGGCGCTGATTCCCCGGGTCCACAGTAGGGAGGGGCGCTTGACATACCTGTATGGAAGCCCATCAGGGTCAAATAAAAAAGAAAAACATGTGCATGTACAGCAATTCTTGAAAAAAATTCTAAGTAATAATTATAAAATAAAAGGTCATAATTATGGAATAAAAAGTCAAAATTAGAGGACAAAGTAATAACCAGATACAAAGTCAGGATTATATAATTGACGAAATGACTTTTTATCTCATAATTTAAAATTTTAATCTTATGATTATTTCTTTTTTTATTTTCTTACTTCCACATTTTTCTTTTTTTTTTTTGTGGCAGTGATGGGCTTCCATATCCATAAAATGAAAAGTGTTTTTATTTAATTTCTCTGAATAATTAGTGTCATTATTGAATCAAAAGTGTCAAATAAAATCAAATAAAATTCTAGGGGCCCTCTCCTGAAATGTTAAACAGTGTGGTCCAAATTTAATTTAGCCACAGAAAAAAAGCTCAGAAATGGGGAAATGATGGTTAAACACATCCAAAGGCGTCTATATCTGTAAAAATGATGGAGCACACTATGGGGGTCCTGTGTGATGTTCTTTCTAGGGGCCCTGAATCCCTAACTACGCCCCTGGCCCAGCAGTCCTGGGTCTTCCTTGCTGGATCTGTCCTTCTCTGATGTCCAGATGTTTTCTGAAAGGTCTGGACCACAGTTCAGGACCCGGACTCTCCTGTGAAGCCATGGTTCCAGGTTGTAGAAGATGAGACCGTTTTAATATTTTTCTGAACTCCGTTCAACGATAAAAAGGAGAAAACCTTGTGTTTTAATGTTCAAAGTCAAATAAAAGTCAGATAAACACCCATCTTTTATATTCTAAAACCTTTTGGCTCCAAATGTTCATGTCAGATTTCTTTGACCAGGCTGTCTGTGATTGGTCACTATTTCTTTTACAACTTTGACCACTGTTTCCCGCCAAACCGACTGGAGCTGACTCTAATCTCTGTGTTCCAGGTGAAAGGCAGCAGCTGCCTGCAGCATGAAGAAGAAATGCATCTTTGTAAACACAGCAGGAAAGTTTTGTATTCCGTCGCTTGTTGGAGGCTCCGGCGTCATAATTGCCACCACCTCTGCTCTCAGTGTGTTGAAGAGGCTCATTGTCACACAGCGGCGGTGTAGCTTTAAGAAGGAGGTGGGCACCGCTCCGATGACGCAGGAATCAGCCTGAAAAGATGCTTCAAAACTCCAGAGCAGAGCAGAGCAGAGCAGAGCCAGCGTGTGTGGAGCTGCTGGAGGCACGGAGGACTGAGGCTGACGGATCCAGGAGCTACACCGAGGAGCTCAGTCTGCAGGAGAGCGCTGAGAGGACAGACCATCAACTTCTAAACCCTCTGAGGCTCAAAGATCATCAGCTTTACCCCTCTGAGGCTCAAAGATCATCAGCTTTACCCCTCTGAGGCTCAAAGATCATCAGCTTTACCCCTCTGAGGCTCAAAGATCATCAGCTTTACCCCTCTGAGGCTGACAGACCACCGTCTTCAACCCTCTGAGTCTGATCCATCCTGGTCTTTACCCCTCTGAGTCTGATCCATCCTGGTCTCGAGTCTCTCAGGCTGAGCCATCCTGCTCTTTAACCCTCTGAGTCTGATCCATCCTGGTCTCGAGTCTCTCAGGCTGAACCATCCTGGTCTTTAACCCTCTGAGTCTGATCCATCCTGGTCTCGAGTCTCTCAGGCTGAACCATCCTGCTCTTTAACCCTCTGAGTCTGATCCATCCTGGTCTCGAGTCTCTCAGGCTGAACCATCCTGGTCTTTAACCCTCTGAGTCTGATCCATCCTGGTCTCGAGTCTCTCAGGCTGAACCATCCTGGTCTTTAACCCTCTGAGTCTGATCCATCCTGGTCTCGAGTCTCTCAGGCTGAGCCATCCTGGTCTTGGGTCTTCCTCTGGCTCTAACTGGCCGCGCGCTGCAGTGGAGTAAAGCCCCCGGAACCATGCCGTGCGTAAGCGCGCTCTGCGTCTGCTCCCTGCTGCTCCTGGGCTCGGCTCTCAGCCAGACCTTCACCGAGGACATCCAGGTGTTGGTCTTCCTGCCCCAGAATCACTCCTACCTGTTCTCTCACGCACGCGTCGCGCCGGCCGTCCTTTACGCACGGCAGACGCTGGAGGCGGCGGGGGGCGCGTACTCTGGGTTCCACTTTGACGTCCAGTTCGAGGAGTCGGACTGCGTGAACGCGGCTCTCTACGGCCTGGTGGACCGGTCTTGCGGGCTGAAGCCAGACCTGATCCTCGGCCCGGTCTGTGAGTACGAGGCCGCCGCCGTGGTGAGGCTGGCGTCTCACTGGGACATCCCGCTGATCTCCGCAGGCGCTCTGGCCGCGGGGTTCAGCAACAAGAAGTCCGAGTACTCCCACCTGACCCGCATCGCGCCGTCCTACGTGAAGATGGCGGAGACCTTCAGGGCCATGTTCGAGCACTTCACGTGGAGGAGCGCGCTGCTCGTGTTCGAGGACGACAAGGAGGAGAGGAACTGCTACTTCACCCTGGAGGGGGTCTACCACCTGATGGTGGACTTCAACATCAAGACCTACTCCTTCTCCAGGGAGGAGCGTCTGGACTCCGAGGACCTGCTGCTCAGCATCGAGGAGACTGAAGGTAGAGAACCTGAACATGTGTGATTCTAATGAATGAGAGCGACCCTGTACGGTGGCCCTGAAGGGCCAATACACGGCTCATGAAACGCCAAAACATTTAGAAACACTGAAACACCTGAAAACATCAGAGAAACGTGAATTTATCCCCAAAGACCGCTTTAAATCACACCTCACACTGATTTAAGAGAAAAACATTTTAATAGGCACAGCCGACTTTTGTCAAACAGAAAAACTTCTGGAGAACATTTTGTGAATTTTAAGAATACTTTTTAAAAAATCAAACTCAAAAATAATTTCTAAAGCTTTAAGATTTTCACACAAAAGATTTTTGAAATGGAAAACATTGTTTGACAGAATATAATTATTTAACCACATGTAAAAGCATTTTCTAAAACCAGAACAACGTCGCCTTAAAAAAAAGAAGTTTCTGAAAAGCAAATGTCATAAAAAACCTAGATTGAGGGTTTTTTGGGTAGGGGAGGGGTCTAAAAACGCAAAAATATTTTGTGAAACATTAATTATTTTGCAAAAAAAAAAAAAACAGTTGTGAAGGAGAAAACAATGTTTGATATACAAAAACATTTTATAAAAACAAAACGTTTTAGAAAACTTAAAATTTTCTTTAAAAAAATCCTTTTTTGTGGAATGTTTAACAGGATCAAGAAACTTAATTTTTTTCAATGTAAAATATTTTCTGAAACCTAAAACACTTTTTTTTAATTCACTGGAATTCTGTGAAACACAAAACTATTTTTAAAACACAAAAAATCTTTTCAGAAAATGTTCCCGAATCAAAAGAAAAAATCGAGGAACAAAAATATTTTCTGATCTCTTTAAATATTCCATTTTTTAAAAAACCTCATTCAGATTTTCTTAAACAGGAAAAAATTCATGAAACTTCCAAACATCTAAAATGCTATGTATTTAATAACGCCCCCCTAAAAGATTTATGAAGCAAAAACATTCCTAAATTCTAAGAACATTTCATAAATTGTAAAGACAAAAAAAATCAAGAAATATAAAGCATTTTGTGAATTACCAAAAAAAAAAAAAAAAAATGTAGAAATACACAAAATGCCAAGACAAAATCTAGAGGCGTGTTATTTATGCTAAATATTTAATAAAACTTTTCACTTGTCTGAAAACACAAACATTTTTAGTGAAGGTGTCATTTTATCTGAAAATATTTAAAACCCAAATGTCGTAGAAACAGAGTTAGGAATGACCTCTTTGTATTCGACACAGAAATGTTTTTATTCATGAATTAGTTTTCTGCAGTTTCCCCTCAGGGCCACCGTACATACCTGCTCTGTGGTGACATGATGCTCTGCACATCATCAGGGCGTCACGTCTCTGTGCCTGTCAGCCTCATGAAAGCTGAATTAACTGATAACGTGGCGCCTGATCCTCTAAATACCCGCCAAAACTTCAACGTTTGGTTGAAAATGACCTGAAATAGAATCAAAGACTGAGTAACAAGCATTTCTTTATCCAGCTGAAGTCACCAAACACTCTTCTCTTTGATTTGAGGATGGCTGATGATGGAGATGATAGTTTTATTAGATCGGACTGATCAATCGTATTTGTGGAAAATCCAGATTTTAAGATGATGAAAATCTGCATTTCCCCTGGCTCTTCCTCGGCCCCCCCCCCCCCCCCCCCATGAGTCCAGGCTAACTGGTCTGGGCAGAACGAGAAGAATCTGGACCAGTGGCTCTTCTGTGATGATCTGTGGTTCTTTTATGTCTTATCTGAAATATTTTTCCCCAGAAAACCTTAAAAAGGAAACTTTGACCTCAGAAACTATCCACTGCAGTTCCTTTAATCAGTTTGGTTCTTACTCTTGTAAAGTCAGCCTAAATTATCAACTTTTATTTTTGTGTTTTTAAATGTCCATCGCCCTTTTTTGCAATTTTTCCCCTTTATTTGCCACTTTGATCTATTTTTACAGATTTTTAAGTCCATGTTTTGCCCCTTCTCACCCAGTTAAGCTGCCTTTTTCCATTGAATGCCACTTTTTCCCATTTTAGTCTCTTTTATCTCATTTTTTGCCACATTTTTACAATTATTTTTACCATTTTTGCCAACTGTAACAATTTTTTTTACCAGTTTTTGCCTCTTTTATCTCGCTTTTTGCATTTTTTCACCCTTTTTGCCATTTCTTCCTGTTCTGGAACATCTAAGCTGCCTTTTGCCATTGAATGCAACTCCTGGTTATTCATTTTAGTCATTCATATTTCGCCACATTTCACTGTTATTGACCATTTTCCTACCTGTAACTTATTTTTTATTCAGTTTTTGCCACTTTTTCCCATTTTTGCAAACTTTCACCCATTTTTTGCCTCTTCTTTTCTGCTTTTTGACCATTTCACCACTTTAACTAATTGTTATTGCCACTTTAACCCGTTTTTGCCACTTTCACCTCTTAGATCGTGGCTCTCTCAAAGGTGTTTTTTTAACAGTTTGGCTCTTTGGCTGAGCAGAGTTGAGTAACACTGATCTGGATCATTTGTGCACAAACAGAAGCATAAAAACCACGCCTATATTTTAGCAGAAGGTAAGATTAGATATGCCTTTATTAGTCCCACGAGGGGAAATTCAAAAATGTTGAAAAGGAGGAGGCGGGGGAAGAGCAGCAGTGGTTGCTCACATACTTTACTCTGACGTCGACTCTCCACACCTGTCGACCATTTCAGCTTTTTTATTTTCTTTGTTCACATGAGACTGCCTTCTCCTATCCATGTATTTGTGGTCAACATCAGTTTTCCCCTCCTCCTTGCGTAAATGTTTCAGTATTAAGCAGGATTTGGTAGAAAAAACTGAGATGTTATTTTCAGGCCGTGTCGCCCATCTGAACCTCACTGAGTGCTGCTGAAAAGCAGTTCCTCTCATTTTCAGCCTATTTGTAGATTAAACATCAGTGTTTCAATGAGATTTAGCAGTCAAACTTCTGATGATTTTTTCATTGTTAAAAGAGATGAAAACCAGGATTTCTCTCTCCAATCGTTTAGCATCAGTGGCATAAATCGTCTCTGTGCAGAGACACGTCCGCCTGTTTTCTTCTTCGAACAGAAACCCTGCTGCAGCCGAGCGCTGCCAAAAGTCAGAATTCTTTACAGCAGCACCATGACGTTAAACTAAATCTCTGTTTTAATGCTGCAGGAATGAAAACACTGCTCATTGACATCTGATACTGGGTTGGTCTCAACTAGTGGGTCAGCATCTAAAAGTGGGTCCTAGATTTGTTTCCAGGGGGTCAAAGGTGACTGTTGCTAAGGATGTGCAGGAGCACCTGTATGTCTCTATGTTTATTTCAGTGCCATGATCTGGAGTAAATCTGAGTCATTTTGTGAAGACCGTGACTGATTCGTCTCGTTAATTTGGGGTACCTGAGCTGTTTTCCCATGATGCTGCTCTGCTGTTTTCTGTTGGGACCTGATGGTTGAGACTCTTGTTTCCTGCAGCTCCATATGCTGTAAACCTCATGGTGGGTCTGTCAGAGATGCAGCACACCATGCATGTGTCCCATGGTTGATGCTTGACTTCATAAAAGCTCACGTAGAAATCAGTTCAGGTCCAGGACAGACCCTTTTTTTAATTGAAGCTTCAAAAGAGCTCAGAGCAGCTGATCAGAAGGTACAGCCCTCAGGTCCTTCTGTACCTGGGCCCTCAGGTCCTTCTGTACCTGGGCCCTCAGGTCCTTCTGTACCTGGGCCCTCAGGTCCGTCTGTACCTGGGCCCTCAGGTCCTTCTGTACCTGGGCCCTCAGGTCCTTCTGTACCTGGGCCCTCAGGTCCTTCTGTACCTGGGCCCTCAGGTCCTTCTGTACCTGGGCCCTCAGGTCCGTCTGTACCTGGGCCCTCAGGTCCGTCTGTACCTGGGCCCTCAGGTCCGTCTGTACCTGGGCCCTCAGTTCCGTCTGTACCTGGGCCCTCAGGTCCGTCTGTACCTGGGCCCTCAGGTCCGTCTGTACCTGGGCCCTCAGTTCCGTCTGTACCTGGGCCCTCAGGTCCGTCTGTACCTGGGCCCTCAGGTTCGTCTGTACCTGGGCCCTCAGGTCCGTCTGTACCTGGGCCCTCAGTTCTGTATGTACCTGGGCCCTCAGGTCCGTCTGTACCTGGGCCCTCAGGTCCGTCTGTACCTGGGCCCTCATGTCTGTCTGTACCTGGGCCCTCATGTCTGTCTGTACCTGGGCCCTCAGGTCCGTCTGTACCTGGGCCCTCATGTCCGTCTGTACCTGGGCCCTCAGGTCCGTCTGTACCTGGGCCCTCAGGTCCGTCTGTACCTGGGCCCTCAGTTCCGTCTGTACCTGGGCCCTCAGGTCCATCTGTACCTGGGCCCTTAGGTCCATCTGTACCTGGGCCCTCATGTCTGTCTGTACCTGGGCCCTCAGGTCCGTCTGTACCTGGGCCCTCAGGTCCGTCTGTACCTGGGCCCTCAGGTCCGTCTGTACCTGGGCCCTCAGGTCCTTCTGTACCTGGGCCCTCAGGTCTGTCTGTACCTGGGCCCTCATGTCATTCTGTACCTGGGCCCTCAGGTCCGTCTGTACCTGGGCCCTCAGGTCCTTCTGTACCTGGGCCCTCAGGTCCTTCTGTACCTGGGCCCTCAGGTCCTTCTGTACCTGGGCCCTCAGGTCCATCTGTACCTGGGCCCTCAGGTCCGTTTGTACCTGGGCCCTCAGGTCCGTCTGTACCTAGGCCCTCAGTTCCGTCTGTACCTGGGCCCTTAGGTCCATCTGTACCTGGGCCCTCATGTCTGTCTGTACCTGGGCCCTCAGGTCCTTCTGTACCTGGGCCCTCAGGTCCGTTTGTACCTGGGCCCTCATGTCCGTCTGTACCTGGGCCCTCAGTTCCGTCTGTACCTGGGCCCTTAGGTCCATCTGTACCTGGGCCCTCATGTCTGTCTGTACCTGGGCCCTCAGGTCCTTCTGTACCTGGGCCCTCAGGTCCGTCTGTACCTGGGCCCTCAGGTCCGTCTGTACCTGGGCCCTCAGGTCCTTCTGTACCTGGGCCCTCAGGTCCTTCTGTACCTGGGCCCTCAGGTCCTTCTGTACCTGGGCCCTCAGGTCCTTCTGTACCTGGGCCCTCAGGTCCGTCTGTACCTGGGCCCTCAGGTCCTTCTGTACCTGGGCCCTCAGGTCCTTCTGTACCTGGGCCCTCAGGTCCTTCTGTACCTGGGCCCTCAGGTCCTTCTGTACCTGGGCCCTCAGGTCCGTCTGTACCTGGGCCCTCAGGTCCGTCTGTACCTGGGCCCTCAGGTCCGTCTGTACCTGGGCCCTCAGGTCCGTCTGTACCTGGGCCCTCAGTTCCGTCTGTACCTGGGCCCTCAGGTCCGTCTGTACCTGGGCCCTCAGGTCCGTCTGTACCTGGGCCCTCAGGTCCGTCTGTACCTGGGCCCTCAGGTCCGTCTGTACCTGGGCCCTCAGGTTCGTACCTGGGCCCTCAGGTCCGTCTGTACCTGGGCCCTCAGTTCTGTATGTACCTGGGCCCTCAGGTCCGTCTGTACCTGGGCCCTCAGGTCCGTCTGTACCTGGGCCCTCATGTCTGTCTGTACCTGGGCCCTCATGTCGGTCTGTACCTGGGCCCTCAGGTCCGTCTGTACCTGGGCCCTCATGTCCGTCTGTACCTGGGCCCTCAGGTCCGTCTGTACCTGGGCCCTCAGGTCCGTCTGTACCTGGGCCCTCAGTTCCGTCTGTACCTGGGCCCTCAGGTCCATCTGTACCTGGGCCCTTAGGTCCATCTGTACCTGGGCCCTCATGTCTGTCTGTACCTGGGCCCTCAGGTCCGTCTGTACCTGGGCCCTCAGGTCCGTCTGTACCTGGGCCCTCAGGTCCGTCTGTACCTGGGCCCTCATGTCCTTCTGTACCTGGGCCCTCAGGTCTGTCTGTACCTGGGCCCTCATGTCATTCTGTACCTGGGCCCTCAGGTCCGTCTGTACCTGGGCCCTCAGGTCCTTCTGTACCTGGGCCCTCAGGTCCTTCTGTACCTGGGCCCTCAGGTCCTTCTGTACCTGGGCCCTCAGGTCCATCTGTACCTGGGCCCTCAGGTCCGTTTGTACCTGGGCCCTCAGGTCCGTCTGTACCTAGGCCCTCAGGTCCGTCTGTACCTGGGCCCTAAGGTCCCTCTGGACCTGGGCCCTCAGGTCACTCTGTACCTGGGCCCTCAGGTCCTTCTGTACCTGGGCCCTCAGGTCCGTTTGTACCTGGGCCCTCATGTCCGTCTGTACCTGGGCCCTCAGTTCCGTCTGTACCTGGGCCCTTAGGTCCATCTGTACCTGGGCCCTCATGTCTGTCTGTACCTGGGCCCTCAGGTCCTTCTGTACCTGGGCCCTCAGGTCCGTCTGTACCTGGGCCCTCAGGTCCGTCTGTACCTGGGCCCTCAGGTCCGTCTGTACCTGGGCCCTCAGGTCCGTCTGTACCTGGGCCCTCAGTTCCGTCTGTACCTGGGCCCTCAGGTCCGTCTGTACCTGGGCCCTCAGGTCCGTCTGTACCTGGGCCCTCAGTTCCGTCTGTACCTGGGCCCTCAGGTCCGTCTGTACCTGGGCCCTCAGGTCCGTCTGTACCTGGGCCCTCAGGTCCGTCTGTACCTGGGCCCTCAGTTCCGTATGTACCTGGGCCCTCAGGTCCGTCTGTACCTGGGCCCTCAGGTTCGTCTGTACCTGGGCCCTCAGTTCCGTCTGTACCTGGGCCCTCAGGTCCGTCTGTACCTGGGCCCTCATGTCCGTCTGTACCTGGGCCCTCATGTCTGTCTGTACCTGGGCCCTCAGGTCCGTCTGTACCTGGGCCCTCATGTCCGTCTGTACCTGGGCCCTCAGGTCCGTCTGTACCTGGGCCCTCCGGTCCGCTCTGTACCTGGGCCCTCAGTTCCGTCTGTACCTGGGCCCTCAGGTCCATCTGTACCTGGGCCCTCAGGTCCATCTGTACCTGGGCCCTCAGGTCCGTATGTACCTGGGCCCTCAGGTCCGTCTGTACCTGGGCCCTCAGTTCCGTCTGTACCTGGGCCCTTAGGTCCGTCTGTACCTGGGCCCTCATGTCTGTCTGTACCTGGGCCCTCAGGTCCTTCTGTACCTGGGTCTCCGTTTGTACCTGGGCCCTCATGTCCCGTCTGTACCTGGGCCCTCATGTCTGTGTCTGTACCTGGGCCCTCAGGTCCCTCTGTACCTGGGCCCTCAGGTCCGTCTGTACCTGGGCCCTCAGGTCCGTCTGTACCTGGGCCCTCAGGTCCGTCTGTACCTGGGCCCTCAGATCGGTCTGTCCTGGGCCTCAGGTCCATCTGTACCTGGGTCAGGCCCTCATGTCTGTCTGTACCTGGGCCCTCAGGTCCGTCTGTACCTGGGCCCTCAGGTCCTTCTGTACCTGGGCCCTCAGGTCCGTCTGTACCTGGGCCCTCAGGTCCGTCTGTACCTGGGCCCTCAGGTCCGTCTGTACCTGGGCCCTCAGTTCCGTATGTACCTGGGCCCTCAGGTCCGTCTGTACCTGGGCCCTCATGTCTGTCTGTACCTGGGCCCTCATGTCTGTCTGTACCTGGGCCCTCAGGTCCGTCTGTACCTGGGCCCTCATGTCCGTCTGTACCTGGGCCCTCAGGTCCGTCTGTACCTGGGCCCTCAGGTCCGTCTGTACCTGGGCCCTCATGTCTGTCTGTACCTGGGCCCTCAGGTCCATCTGTACCTGGGCCCTCATGTCCGTCTGTACCTGGGCCCTCAGGTCCGTCTGTACCTGGGCCCTCAGGTCCGTCTGTACCTGGGCCCTCAGGTCCGTCTGTACCTGGGCCCTCAGTTCCGTCTGTACCTGGGCCCTCAGTTCCATCTGTACCTGGGCCCTCATGTCTGTCTGTACCTGGGCCCTCAGGTCCGTCTGTACCTGGGCCCTCAGTTCCATCTGTACCTGGGCCCTCATGTCTGTCTGTACCTGGGCCCTCAGGTCCATCTGTACCTGGGCCCTCAGGTCCGTCTGTACCTGGGCCCTCAGGTCCATCTGTACCTGGAGCTGGATGTCTGGCCTTAAAGCGGTCCTGATTATGACACACGTTCTCAGACTTTGGTTTCGGGACGGCCAACATTTCCTTGCATTTTCTGTCAGGAGCTGAGCTGCAGTAAATATTTTGATCATTTTTTAAATCCTTTCTTTGGGTAGATTAATCTGACTAATATTTTCTGTGTTTAGTCTACACAATGTTAGTAAACGGAAAAAATGCCAAGGAGCGACTATAAAGTACTGGATGTCAGACAGGCAAACATTTAATGAAAGTTTACATTTCTGAAAAGTTACTCACATGCACATTTAGCCTACATTAAAGAGTTTTCATTTCTGTGGCTCTCCTGCGTGCTAAAGACGGCTAACATCAGTGATTACAAGTAGAAAAACAAGTGGAAAACCTTCAAAATAAAAGTCTGTCCCTGGGCCCTCATGTCTGGCTGTTGGTCTGATGTTCTTCTGATGAAATGCTGGGTCCCAGACTGTCTCAGCTGCAGACCTGATGGGACCTTCCAGAAAGTTCTCCTCTGTCTGCTCACCATAACTTCTGCAAATTAAAACCCAAAGTCAAATGCACAAATGCTCAGCAGTGGTTTTGGAGCTCTCCCATGATGCCGTTGTTGCCCAGTCTCTTTCTGATTGTTGAGTCATGAACTCTGACCTTAACTGAGTCAGTGAGGCCTGCAGGTCTTTCGATGTGGTTCTGGGTTCTTCTGGGACCTCCTGGATGGGTCGTCCATGTTCTCTTGGAGTCATGTTGGTAGGCCGGCCACTCCTGGGAAGTTTGACCAGTGTTCACAGTTTTCTCCATTTGTGGGTGGGGGTTGCTCCCTGTGATGAAAAATTCTGTATAAATATGCGTTTTTGGGTCTAAATGTTTGAGTTCATATTTGGTATATCAATGCTATTCATGATCTGCAGCAAAACATAAATGAATCAGCGAAACTTGTCAGTATTTTACAAAACCAAAGGGATTTATGGAAAAGGTTTAAAGGTTAATATTGTGAAATAAAAGCCAACATTTCTGCTGATCAATAGATCTAGGGATGCACAGTATTGGATTTTTGCTGATATCTGGTTGGGCGATGATTCCAGACTCATTTGAGCCAAAATCGACACCATTTTACTGTGAACTCCAAGAAGAGTCTGACAGAGACAGACCTTCATCAGACCTTCATTCTAAATGTTCAGGGTCCACAGTGGGCCCCCCAAGGACCCACTTTGACCTGATAATACAGTTGAACGTTAAGGCCAACATGTGATTCATACTGCAGGCATGTGCAGCAGATACATATATCCACCTGTGGCACTGATAAATAGCTTTTTATGAATTCTGATTTACTAACTCAGGGTCCCAGACTGTCTCAGCTGCAGACCTGATGGGAAGATCATTCTCTCTCTGGGACCACCATAACTTCTGCAAATTAAAACCCAAATAAATAAATGCACAAATGAATAAGTAAATAAAAAAATATAAAATAAAATTTCCTTTGACTTTTATGCTAGTTAAAAAGTTTGGTAGGAAATATCAATACACTGAAATACCGTGATATTACGCAGCGTGATACTGTATCAATATTTAAAATGCAGTATGAATAGTGAATTTTTCTGTGGTACTTACTAATCTGTGAAAAAGGATCAGCTGTAACAGAGAAAATAAATTCTTCTAATCTAATCTGTGAGATAAAAAGTCAAATCAGAGGAAAAGCTGAAATACCATCAAATAAATCTTAAACTGTAGACGGCCATATTAACTATGACTATCATAAGATTATATTAGACATATAAGATTTTAGCGAGAAATGTTCTTCCTGTTTGATTTTGAAGGATTACTTTCACTTTGTTTTAAGGTAGCGTTATTTTACTTCCTGTATGGATAGAACAGACTTTTATTTTGAAATAGGAAAAAAAGAACTGATGGAAAGTTGAGACGGTAGCTTTTCTGAACGTAAACAGCGAAAAGGAACAGTAGGAAGAAAAGAATTTCATGTTCACTATTATTGATATAATAATAATTATTATTATTATCATTATAATTACAATTAAAAACAAATATTTCAATGAAGCCAGACTTATACCTGTTTGATATCAAAGCACACAGATTCTCAGTCTTCTTTTCTAAATAAGAAAAGTCCTTCACACAGGCTAAATTAGACTTTTAGGCCGTTACGCTAATATTTCCAATTGCATTTCAGCCAAGGCAGAATTCTATGAAATGTGTAAATCAAATTTAGATCTAATTTAGTAGTTCATTCAAAAAACAAACCCTTAAAAATTTAAGGAGTATGAATGGAGTTCAAATGATATTAAAAGCCATTAACAGCCAATTTTTTTGTTTAACAGATATTAACAGCCAATAAAGGCCATTATTTAAAGATATTAACAGCCAATATAGGCAATTATTTACAGATTTTAACAGCCAATGAAGGCCATTATTTAAAGTATTAACAGCCAATATAGGCAATTATTTACAGAAATTAACGGCCAATATAGGCCATTATTTACGACTATTAACAACATTTTTAGGCTATTATTCACAGATATTAACAGCCATTTTAGGCCATTTTTTTTACAGATATTAACAGCCATAATAGGCCATTATTTACAGATATTAACAGCCATAATAGGCCATTATTTACAGATATTAACAGCCGTAATAGGCCATTATTTACAGATATTAACAGCCATAATAGGCCATTATTTACAGATATTAACAGCCATAATAGGCCATTATTTACAGATATTAACAGCCAATAAAGGCCATTATTTAAAGATATTAACAGCCAAAAAAGGCCATTATTTAGAGATATTAAAAGCCAATAAAGGCCATTATTTACAGATATTAACAGCCAATATAGGCCATTATTTACAGATATTAACAGCCAATAAAGGCCATTATTTACAGATATTAACAGCCAATAAAGGCCATTATTTACAGATATTAACAGCCAATAAAGGCCATTATTTACAGATATTAACAGCCAAAAAAGGCCATTATTTACAGATATTAACAGCCAATAAAGGTCATTATTTACAGATATTAACAGCCAATAAAGACCATTATTTACAGATATTAACAGCCAATAAAGGCCATTATTTACAGATATGAACAGCCATTTTTTCCCATTATTTACAGATATTAACAGCCAATATAGGCCATTATTTACAGATTTAAACAGCCAATAAAGGCCATTATTTACAGATATTAACAGCCAATAGAGGCCATTATTTACAGATATTAACAGCCAATAAAGGCCATTATTTACAGATATTAACAGCCAATATAGGCCATTATTTACAGATATTAACAGCCAATAAAGGCCATTATTTACAGATATTAACAGCCAATAAAGGCCATTATTTACAGATATTAACAGCCAATAAAGGCCATTATTTACAGATATTAACAGCCAATAAAGGCCATTATTTACAGATATTAACAGCCAATAAAGGCCATTATTTACAGATATTAACAGCCAATAAAGGTCATTATTTACAGATATTAACAGCCAATAAAGACCATTATTTACAGATATTAACAGCCAATAAAGGCCATTATTTCCAGATATGAACAGCCATTTTTTCCCATTATTTACAGATATTAACAGCTAATATAGGCCATTATTTACAGATATAAACAGCCAATAAAGGCCATTATTTACAGATATTAACAGCCAATAGAGGCCATTATTTACAGATATTAACGGCCAATAAAGGCCATTATTTACAGATATTAACAGCCAGTAAAGGTCATTATTTACAGATATTAACAGCCAATAAAGGCCATTATTTACAGATATAAATAGCCAATGTAGGCAATTATGTACATAAATTAACAGCCAATATATGCCATTATTTACAACTATTAACAACCTTTTTAGGCTATTATTCACAGATATTAACAGCCATTTTAGGCCATTTTTTACAGATATTAACAGCCAATATTGGCCATTATTTACAGATATTAACAGCCATAATAGGCCATTATTTACAGATATTAACGGCCAATAAAGGCCATTATTTACAGATATTAACAACCAATAAAGGCCATTATTTACAGATTTTAACAGCCAATAAAGGTCATTATTTACAGATATTAACAGCCAACAAAGGCCATTATTTACAGACATTTACAATTATTTTAGGCCATTATTTACAGATATTAACAGCCAATACAGGCCCTTATTTACAGATATTAACAGCCAATATAGGTCATTATTTACAGATATGAACAGCCAATAGCGGCCATTATTTACAGATATTAACAGCCAAAAAATGCCATTATTTACAGATATTAACAGCCAATAAAGGTCATTATTTACAGATATTAACAGCCAATAAAGGCCATTATTTACAGATATTAACAGCCAATAAAGGCCATTATTTACAGATATTAACAGCCAATATAGGCCATTATTTGCAGATTTTACAAGCCAATAAAGTGTTTACAGATATTAACAGCCAATAAAGGCCTTTATTTACAGATTTTAACAGCCAAAAAATGCCATTATTTAAAGATATTAACAGCCAATGTAGGCAATTATTTACAGATTTTAACAACCTTTTTAGGCTATTATTTACAGATATTAACAGCCATTTTAGGCCATATTTTTACAGATATTAACAGCCAATATTGGCCATTATTTACAGATATTAACAGCCAATAAAGGCCATTATTTACAGATTTTAACAGCCAATAGCGGCCATTATTTACAGATATTAACAGCCAAAAAATGCCATTATTTACAGATATTAACAGCCAATAAAGGTCATTATTTACAGATATTAACAGCCAATAAAGGCCATTATTTACAGATATTAACAGCCAATAAAGGCCATTATTTACAGATATTACCAGCCAATATAGGCCAATATTTGCAGATTTTACAAGCCAATAAAGGCAATTTTCTACAGATATTAACAGCCAATATAGGTCATTATTTACAGATATGAACTGCCAATAGCGGCCATTATTTACAGATATTAACAGCCAAAAAATGCCATTATTTACAGATATTAACAGCCAATAAAGGTCATTATTTACAGATATTAACAGCCAATAAAGGCCATTATTTACAGATATTAACAGCCAATAAAGGCCATTATTTACAGATATTACCAGCCAATATAGGCCATTATTTGCAGATTTTACAAGCCAATAAAGGCCATTTTCTACAGATATTAACAGCCAATAAAGGCCTTTATTTACAGATTTTAACAGCCAAAAAAGGCCATTATTTAAAGATATTAACAGCCAATGTAGGCAATTATTTACATAAATTAACAGCCAATATAGGCCATTATTTACAGATTTTAACAACCTTTTTAGGCTTTTATTAACAGATATTAACAGCCATTTTAGGCCATTTTTTTACAGATATTAACAGCCATTTTAGGCCATTTTTTACAGATTTTAACAGCCAATATAGGTCATTATTTACAGATATTAACAGCCAATAAAGGCCATTATTTACAGATATTAACAGCCAATAAAGGCCATTATTTACAGATTTTAACAGCCGTTAAAGGTCATTATTTACAGATATTAACAGCCAATAAAAGACATTTTTTACAGATATTAACAGCCAATAAAGGCCATTGTTTACAAATATTAACAACCTTTTTAGGCCATTATTTACAGATTTTAACAGCCATTTTCGGCAATTATTTCCAGATATTTACAGCCAATATTGGGCATTATTTACAATTTTTAACAACCTTTTTAGGCTATTATTCACAGATATTAACAGCCATTTTAGGACATCATTTACAGATATTAAAAGCCGATAAAGGTCATTATTTACAGATATGAACAGCCAATATCGGCCATTATTTACAGATATTAACAGCCAAAAAAGGCCAATATTTACAGATATGAACAGCCAATATCGGCCATTATTTACCGATATTAACAGCCAATATAGGGTATAATTTACAGATATTAATTACTTTTTTAGGCTTTTATTTACAGATTTTAACAGCCATTTTAGGCCATTATTTACAGATATTAACAGCCAATAAAGGCCATTATTTACAGATATGAACAGCCGTTATCAGCCATTATTTACAGATATTAACAGCCAATAAAGGCCAATATTAACCGATTTAAACCATCAATATAGGCTATCATTTACAGATAATATCAGCCAATTTAGGCGATTATTTAAAGATATTAACAGCCATTTTTGCCCATTATTTACAGATATAGCGGCCAATAATGATTTTTTTTTTACAGACATTTACATTAATTCTAGGCCACTTTTTTACAGATATTTACAGACACTAAAGGCCATTATTTACAGATATTAACAGCCAATAAAATTTTTTTTTTACAGATATTAACAGTCAATATAGGCCATTATTTACAGATATTAACAGCCAATATAGGTCATTATTTACAGATATTAACAGCCAATAAAGGTCCTTATTTACAGATATTAACAGCCAATGCAAACCATTATTTACAGACATTTACAGTTATTTTAGGCCATTATTTACTGATATTAACAGCCAATACAGGCCATTATTTACAGATATTAACAGCCAATATAGGGTATTTACAGATATTAACAGTCAATATAGGCCATTATTTACAGATATTAACAGCCAATATAGGCCATTATTTACAGATATTAACAGCCAATATAGGTCATTATTTACAGATATTAACAGCCAATATAGGTCATTATTTACAGATATTAACAGCCAATATAGGGTATAATTTACAGATATTAACAGCCAATATAGGTCATTATTTACAGATATTAACAGCCAATATAGGTCATTAATTACAGATATTAACAGCCAATATAGGGTATAATTTACAGATATTAACAGCCAATAAATGGCAATATTGACAGGTATTCATAGCCAATATGCCATTATTTACAGATTTTAACAGCCAATATAGGGTATAATTTACAGATATTAACAGCCAATAAAGGCCATTATTTACAGATATTAACAGCCAATATAGGTCATTATTTACAGATATTAACAGCCATATCAGGCCATTATTTTACAGATTTTAACAGCCAATATAGGCCTTTTTTAACAGATAATTACAGCATATAGAGGCCATTATTTACAGATATTAACAACCAATATAGGGTATAATTTACAGATATTAACAGCTTTTTAGGCTATTATTTACAGATTTGAACAGCCATTTAAGGCCATTATTTACAGATATTAACAGCCAATACAGGCCCTTATTTACAGATATTAACAGCCAATATAGGTCATTATTTACAGATATGAACAGCCAATAGCGGCCATTATTTACAGATATTAACAGCCAAAAAATGCCATTATTTACAGATATTAACAGCCAATAAAGGTCATTATTTACAGATATTAACAGCCAATAAAGGCCATTATTTACAGATATTAACAGCCAATAAAGGCCATTATTTACAGATATTACCAGCCAATATAGGCCATTATTTGCAGATTTTACAAGCCAATAAAGTGTTTACAGATATTAACAGCCAATAAAGGCCTTTATTTACAGATTTTAACAGCCAAAAAATGCCATTATTTAAAGATATTAACAGCCAATGTAGGCAATTATTTACATAGATTAACAGCCAATATAGGCCATTATTTACAGATTTTAACAACCTTTTTAGGCTATTATTTACAGATATTAACAGCCATTTTAGGCCATTTTTTTACAGATATTAACAGCCAATATATGCCATTATTTACAGATATTAACAGCCAATAAAGGCCATTATTTACAGATTTTAACAGCCAATATAGGTCATTATTTACAGATATTAACAGCCAATATAGGCCATTATTTACAGATTGAAACAGCCAATAAAGGCCATTATTTACAGATATTAACGGCCAATAGAGGCCATTATTTACAGATATTAACAGCCAATAAAGGCCATTATTTACAGATATAAACAGCCAATAAAGGTCATTATTTACAGATTTTAACAGCCATAATAGGCCATTATTTACAGATATTAACGGCCAATAAAGGCAATTATGTACATAAATTAACAGCCAATATATGCCATTATTTTCAACTATTAACAACCTTTTTAGGCTATTATTCACAGATATTAACAGCCAACAAAGGCCATTATTTACAGACATTTACAATTATTTTAGGCCATTATTTACAGATATTAACAGCCAATACAGGCCCTTATTTACAGATATTAACAGCCAATATAGGTCATTATTTACAGATATGAACAGCCAATAAAGGCCATTATTTACAGATATTAACAGCCAATAAAGGTCATTCTTTACAGATATTAACAGCCAATAAAGGCCATTATTTACAGATATTAACAGCCAATATAGGCCATTATTTGCAGATTTTAAAAGCCAATAAAGGACATTATATACAGATATTAACAGCCAATAAAGGCCTTTATTTACAGATTTTAACAGCCAAAAAAGGCCATTATTTAAAGATATTAACAGCCAATGTAGGCAATTATTTACATAAATTAACAGCCAATATAGGCCATTATTTACAGATTTTAACAACCTTTTTAGGCTTTTATTAACAGATATTAACAGCCATTTTAGGCCATTTTTTTACAGATATTAACAGCCATTTTAGGCCATTTTTTACAGATTTTAACAGCCAATATAGGTCATTATTTACAGATATTAACAGCCAATAAAGGCCATTATTTACAGATATTAACAGCCAATAAAGGCCATTATTTACAGATTTTAACAGCCGTTAAAGGTCATTATTTACAGATATTAACAGCCAATAAAAGACATTTTTTACAGATATTAACAGCCAATAAAGGCCATTGTTTACAAATATTAACAACCTTTTTAAGGCCATTATTTACAGATTTTAACAGCCATTTTCGGCAATTATTTCCAGATATTTACAGCCAATATTGGGCATTATTTACAATTTTTAACAACCTTTTTAGGCTATTATTCACAGATATTAACAGCCATTTTAGGACATCATTTACAGATATTAAAAGCCGATAAAGGTCATTATTTACAGATATGAACAGCCAATATCGGCCATTATTTACAGATATTAACAGCCAAAAAAGGCCAATATTTACAGATATGAACAGCCAATATCGGCCATTATTTACCGATATTAACAGCCAATATAGGGTATAATTTACAGATATTAATTACTTTTTTAGGCTTTTATTTACAGATTTTAACAGCCATTTTATGCCATTATTTACAGATATTAACAGCCAATAAAGGCCATTATTTACAGATATGAACAGCCGTTATCGGCCATTATTTACAGATATTAACAGCCAATAAAGGCCAATATTAACCGATTTAAACCATCAATATAGGCTATCATTTACAGATAATATCAGCCAATTTAGGCGATTATTTAAAGATATTAACAGCCATTTTTGCCCATTATTTACAGATATAGCGGCCAATAATGATTTTTTTTTTACAGACATTTACATTAATTCTAGGCCACTTTTTTACAGATATTTACAGACACTAAAGGCCATTATTTACAGATATTAACAGCCAATAAAATTTTTTTTTTACAGATATTAACAGTCAATATAGGCCATTATTTACAGATATTAACAGCCAATATAGGTCATTATTTACAGATATTAACAGCCAATAAAGGTCCTTATTTACAGATATTAACAGCCAATGCAAACCATTATTTACAGACATTTACAGTTATTTTAGGCCATTATTTACTGATATTAACAGCCAATATAGGTCATTATTTACAGATATTAACAGCCAATATAGGGTATAATTTACAGATATTAACAGTCAATATAGGCCATTATTTACAGATATTAACAGCCAATATAGGCCATTATTTACAGATATTAACAGCCAATATAGGCCATTATTTACAGATATTAACAGCCAATATAGGTCATTATTTACAGATATTAACAGCCAATATAGGTCATTATTTACAGATATTAACAGCCAATATAGGGTATAATTTACAGATATTAACAGCCAATATAGGTCATTATTTACAGATATTAACAGCCAATATAGGTCATTATTTACAGATATTAACAGCCAATATAGGGTATAATTTACAGATATTAACAGCCAATAAAGGCCATTATTTACAGATATTAATAGCCAATATATGCCATTATTTACAGATTTTAACAGCCAATATAGGGTATAATTTACAGATATTAACAGCCAATAAAGGCCATTATTTACAGATATTAACAGCCAATATAGGTCATTATTTACAGATATTAACAGCCATATCAGGCCATTATTTTACAGATTTTAACAGCCAATATAGGCCTTTTTTAACAGATAATTACAGCATATAGAGGCCATTATTTACAGATATTAACAACCAATATAGGGTATAATTTACAGATATTAACAGCTTTTTGGGCTATTATTTACAGATTTGAACAGCCATTTTAGGCCATTATTTACAGAAACTTTCAACCAATAAAAGTCACTATTTACAGATATTAACAGCCAATAATAGCCATTATTTACAGATTTCAATAGCCAATATAGGCCATTTTTTTAAAAAGATATTTACAGCCATTTCAGGCCATTATTTAAAGATATTAACATCCAATAAAGGTCATTATTTACAGATTTTAACAGCCAATATAGGTCATTATTTACAGATATTAACAGCCAATAAAGATCATTATTTACAGATTTTAACAGCCAATATAGGTCATTATTTACAGATATTAACAGCCAATATAGGTCATTATTTACAGATATTAACAGCCAATATAGGTCATTATTTACAGATATTAACAGCCAATATAGGCCATGATTTACAGATAATTACAGGCAATACAGGCCCTTATTTACAGATATTAACAGCCAATATAGGTCATTATTTACAGATATGAACAGCCAATAGCGGCCATTATTTACAGATATTAACAGCCAAAAAATGCCATTATTTACAGATATTAACAGCCAATAAAGGTCATTATTTACAGATATTAACAGCCAATAAAGGCCATTATTTACAGATATTAACAGCCAATAAAGGCCATTATTTACAGATATTAACAGCCAATATAGGCCATTATTTGCAGATTTTACAAGCCAATAAAGTGTTTACAGATATTAACAGCCAATAAAGGCCTTTATTTACAGATTTTAACAGCCAAAAAATGCCATTATTTAAAGATATTAACAGCCAATGTAGGCAATTATTTACAGATTTTAACAACCTTTTTAGGCTATTATTTACAGATATTAACAGCCATTTTAGGCCATATTTTTACAGATATTAACAGCCAATATAGGCCATTATTTACAGATATTAACAGCCAATAAAGGCCATTATTTACAGATTTTAACAGCCAATATAGGTCATTATTTACAGATATTAACGGCCAATAAAGGCCATTATTTACAGATTTTAACAGCCAATATAGGTCATTATTTACAGATATTAACAGCCAATATAGGCCATTATTTACAGATTGAAACAGCCAATAAAGGCCATTATTTACAGATATTAACAGCCAATAGAGGCCATTATTTACAGATATTAACAGCCAATAAAGGCCATTATTTACAGATATTAACAGCCAATAAAGGTCATTATTTACAGATTTTAACAGCCATAATAGGCCATTATTTACAGATATTAACGGCCAATAAAGGCAATTATGTACATAAATTAACAGCCAATATATGCCATTATTTACAACTATTAACAACCTTTTTAGGCTATTATTCACAGACATTAACAGCCAACAAAGGCCATTATTTACAGACATTTACAATTATTTTAGGCCATTATTTACAGATATTAACAGCCAATACAGGCCCTTATTTACAGATATTAACAGCCAATATAGGTCATTATTTACAGATATGAACTGCCAATAGCGGCCATTATTTACAGATATTAACAGCCAAAAAATGCCATTATTTACAGATATTAACAGCCAATAAAGGTCATTATTTACAGATATTAACAGCCAATAAAGGCCATTATTTACAGATATTAACAGCCAATAAAGGCCATTATTTACAGATATTACCAGCCAATATAGGCCATTATTTGCAGATTTTACAAGCCAATAAAGGCCATTTTCTACAGATATTAACAGCCAATAAAGGCCTTTATTTACAGATTTTAACAGCCAAAAAAGGCCATTATTTAAAGATATTAACAGCCAATGTAGGCAATTATTTACATAAATTAACAGCCAATATAGGCCATTATTTACAGATTTTAACAACCTTTTTAGGCTTTTATTAACAGATATTAACAGCCATTTTAGGCCATTTTTTTACAGATATTAACAGCCATTTTAGGCCATTTTTTACAGATTTTAACAGCCAATATAGGTCATTATTTACAGATATTAACAGCCAATAAAGGCCATTATTTACAGATATTAACAGCCAATAAAGGCCATTATTTACAGATTTTAACAGCCGTTAAAGGTCATTATTTACAGATATTAACAGCCAATAAAAGACATTTTTTACAGATATTAACAGCCAATAAAGGCCATTGTTTACAAATATTAACAACCTTTTTAGGCCATTATTTACAGATTTTAACAGCCATTTTCGGCAATTATTTCCAGATATTTACAGCCAATATTGGGCATTATTTACAATTTTTAACAACCTTTTTAGGCTATTATTCACAGATATTAACAGCCATTTTAGGACATCATTTACAGATATTAAAAGCCGATAAAGGTCATTATTTACAGATATGAACAGCCAATATCAGCCATTATTTACAGATATTAACAGCCAAAAAAGGCCAATATTTACAGATATGAACAGCCAATATCGGCCATTATTTACCGATATTAACAGCCAATATAGGGTATAATTTACAGATATTAATTCCTTTTTTAGGCTTTTATTTACAGATTTTAACAGCCATTTTAGGCCATTATTTACAGATATTAACAGCCAATAAAGGCCATTATTTACAGATATTAACAGCCGTTATCGGCCATTATTTACAGATATTAACAGCCAATAAAGGCCAATATTAACCGATTTAAACCATCAATATAGGCTATCATTTACAGATAATATCAGCCAATTTAGGCGATTATTTAAAGATATTAACAGCCATTTTGCCCATTATTTACAGATATAGCGATAATGATTTTTTTACAGACATTTACATTAATTCTAGGCCACTTTTTACAGATATTTACAGACACTAAAGGCCATTATTTACAGATATTAACAGCCAATAAAATTTTTTTTTTACAGATATTAACAGTCAATATAGGCCATTATTTACAGATATTAACAGCCAATATAGGTCATTATTTACAGATATTAACAGCCAATAAAGGTCCTTATTTACAGATATTAACAGCCAATGCAAACCATTATTTACAGACATTTACAGTTATTTTAGGCCATTATTTACTGATATTAACAGCCAATACAGGCCATTATTTACAGATATTAACAGCCAATATAGGGTATAATTTACAGATATTAACAGTCAATATAGGCCATTATTTACAGATATTAACAGCCAATATAGGCCATTATTTACAGATATTAACAGCCAATATAGGTCATTATTTACAGATATTAACAGCCAATATAGGTCATTATTTACAGATATTAACAGCCAATATAGGGTATAATTTACAGATATTAACAGCCAATATAGGTCATTATTTACAGATATTAACAGCCAATATAGGTCATTATTTACAGATATTAACAGCCAATATAGGGTATAATTTACAGATATTAACAGCCAATAAAGGCCATTATTTACAGATATTAATAGCCAATATATGCCATTATTTACAGATTTTAACAGCCAATATAGGGTATAATTTACAGATATTAACAGCCAATAAAGGCCATTATTTACAGATATTAACAGCCAATATAGGTCATTATTTACAGATATTAACAGCCATATCAGGCCATTATTTTACAGATTTTAACAGCCAATATAGGCCTTTTTTAACAGATAATTACAGCATATAGAGGCCATTATTTACAGATATTAACAACCAATATAGGGTATAATTTACAGATATTAACAGCTTTTTAGGCTATTATTTACAGATTTGAACAGCCATTTAAGGCCATTATTTACAGATATTAACAGCCAATACAGGCCCTTATTTACAGATATTAACAGCCAATATAGGTCATTATTTACAGATATGAACAGCCAATAGCGGCCATTATTTACAGATATTAACAGCCAAAAAATGCCATTATTTACAGATATTAACAGCCAATAAAGGTCATTATTTACAGATATTAACAGCCAATAAAGGCCATTATTTACAGATATTAACAGCCAATAAAGGCCATTATTTACAGATATTACCAGCCAATATAGGCCATTATTTGCAGATTTTACAAGCCAATAAAGTGTTTACAGATATTAACAGCCAATAAAGGCCTTTATTTACAGATTTTAACAGCCAAAAAATGCCATTATTTAAAGATATTAACAGCCAATGTAGGCAATTATTTACATAGATTAACAGCCAATATAGGCCATTATTTACAGATTTTAACAACCTTTTTAGGCTATTATTTACAGATATTAACAGCCATTTTAGGCCATTTTTTTACAGATATTAACAGCCAATATATGCCATTATTTACAGATATTAACAGCCAATAAAGGCCATTATTTACAGATTTTAACAGCCAATATAGGTCATTATTTACAGATATTAACAGCCAATATAGGCCATTATTTACAGATTGAAACAGCCAATAAAGGCCATTATTTACAGATATTAACGGCCAATAGAGGCCATTATTTACAGATATTAACAGCCAATAAAGGCCATTATTTACAGATATAAACAGCCAATAAAGGTCATTATTTACAGATTTTAACAGCCATAATAGGCCATTATTTACAGATATTAACGGCCAATAAAGGCAATTATGTACATAAATTAACAGCCAATATATGCCATTATTTACAACTATTAACAACCTTTTTAGGCTATTATTCACAGATATTAACAGCCAACAAAGGCCATTATTTACAGACATTTACAATTATTTTAGGCCATTATTTACAGATATTAACAGCCAATACAGGCCCTTATTTACAGATATTAACAGCCAATATAGGTCATTATTTACAGATATGAACAGCCAATAAAGGCCATTATTTACAGATATTAACAGCCAATAAAGGTCATTATTTACAGATATTAACAGCCAATAAAGGCCATTATTTACAGATATTAACAGCCAATATAGGCCATTATTTGCAGATTTTACAAGCCAATAAAGGCCATTTTCTACAGATATTAACAGCCAATAAAGGCCTTTATTTACAGATTTTAACAGCCAAAAAAGGCCATTATTTAAAGATATTAACAGCCAATGTAGGCAATTATTTACATAAATTAACAGCCAATATAGGCCATTATTTACAGATTTTAACAACCTTTTTAGGCTTTTATTAACAGATATTAACAGCCATTTTAGGCCATTTTTTTACAGATATTAACAGCCATTTTAGGCCATTTTTTACAGATTTTAACAGCCAATATAGGTCATTATTTACAGATATTAACAGCCAATAAAGGTCATTATTTACAGATATTAACAGCCAATAACGGCCATTATTTACAGATTTTAACAGCCGTTAAAGGTCATTATTTACAGATATTAACAGCCAATAAAAGACATTTTTTACAGATATTAACAGCCAATAAAGGCCATTGTTTACAAATATTAACAACCTTTTTAAGGCCATTATTTACAGATTTTAACAGCCATTTTCGGCAATTATTTCCAGATATTTACAGCCAATATTGGGCATTATTTACAATTTTTAACAACCTTTTTAGGCTATTATTCACAGATATTAACAGCCATTTTAGGACATCATTTACAGATATTAAAAGCCGATAAAGGTCATTATTTACAGATATGAACAGCCAATATCGGCCATTATTTACAGATATTAACAGCCAAAAAAGGCCAATATTTACAGATATGAACAGCCAATATCGGCCATTATTTACAGATATTAACAGCCAAAAAAGGCCAATATTTACAGATATGAACAGCCAATATCGGCCATTATTTACCGATATTAACAGCCAATATAGGGTATAATTTACAGATATTAATTACTTTTTTAGGCTTTTATTTACAGATTTTAACAGCCATTTTATGCCATTATTTACAGATATTAACAGCCAATAAAGGCCATTATTTACAGATATGAACAGCCGTTATCGGCCATTATTTACAGATATTAACAGCCAATAAAGGCCAATATTAACCGATTTAAACCATCAATATAGGCTATCATTTACAGATAATATCAGCCAATTTAGGCGATTATTTAAAGATATTAACAGCCATTTTTGCCCATTATTTACAGATATAGCGGCCAATAATGATTTTTTTTTTACAGACATTTACATTAATTCTAGGCCACTTTTTTACAGATATTTACAGACACTAAAGGCCATTATTTACAGATATTAACAGCCAATAAAATTTTTTTTTTACAGATATTAACAGTCAATATAGGCCATTATTTACAGATATTAACAGCCAATATAGGTCATTATTTACAGATATTAACAGCCAATAAAGGTCCTTATTTACAGATATTAACAGCCAATGCAAACCATTATTTACAGACATTTACAGTTATTTTAGGCCATTATTTACTGATATTAACAGCCAATATAGGTCATTATTTACAGATATTAACAGCCAATATAGGGTATAATTTACAGATATTAACAGTCAATATAGGCCATTATTTACAGATATTAACAGCCAATATAGGCCATTATTTACAGATATTAACAGCCAATATAGGTCATTATTTACAGATATTAACAGCCAATATAGGTCATTATTTACAGATATTAACAGCCAATATAGGGTATAATTTACAGATATTAACAGCCAATATAGGTCATTATTTTACAGATATTAACAGCCAATATAGGTCATTATTTACAGATATTAACAGCCAATATAGGGTATAATTTACAGATATTAACAGCCAATAAAGGCCATTATTTACAGATATTAATAGCCAATATATGCCATTATTTACAGATTTTAACAGCCAATATAGGGTATAATTTACAGATATTAACAGCCAATAAAGGCCATTATTTACAGATATTAACAGCCAATATAGGTCATTATTTACAGATATTAACAGCCAATAAAGGCCATTATTTACAGATATTAACAGCCAATATAGGTCATTATTTACAGATATTAACAGCCATATCAGGCCATTATTTTACAGATTTTAACAGCCAATATAGGCCTTTTTTAACAGATAATTACAGCATATAGAGGCCATTATTTACAGATATTAACAACCAATATAGGGTATAATTTACAGATATTAACAGCTTTTTAGGCTATTATTTACAGATTTGAACAGCCATTTTAGGCCATTATTTACAGAAACTTTCAACCAATAAAAGTCACTATTTACAGATATTAACAGCCAATAATAGCCATTATTTACAGATTTCAATAGCCAATATAGGCCATTTTTTTAAAAAGATATTTACAGCCATTTCAGGCCATTATTTAAAGATATTAACATCCAATAAAGGTCATTATTTACAGATTTTAACAGCCAATATAGGTCATTATTTACAGATATTAACAGCCAATAAAGATCATTATTTACAGATTTTAACAGCCAATATAGGTCATTATTTACAGATATTAACAGCCAATATAGGTCATTATTTACAGATATTAACAGCCAATATAGGTCATTATTTACAGATATTAACAGCCAATATAGGCCATGATTTACAGATAATTACAGGCAATATAGGCCATTATTTACAGATATTAACAGCCAATAAAGATCATTATTTACAGATTTTAACAGCCAATATAGGTCATTATTTACAGATATTAACAGCCAATATAGGTCATTATTTACAGATATTAACAGCCAATATAGGTCATTATTTACAGATATTAACAGCCAATATAGGCCATGATTTACAGATAATTACAGGCAATATAGGCCATTATTTACAGATATTAACAGCCAATTAAGGTCATTTTTTACAGATTTTAACAGCCAATAAAGGTCATTATTTACAGATATTAACAGCCAATAAAGGCCATTATTTACAGATATTAACAGCCAATAAAGGCCATTATTTACAGATATTAACAGCCAATAAAAAACATTTTTTACAGATATTAACAGCCAATAAAGGCCATTATTTACAGATATTAACAGCCAATAAAGGCCATTATTTACAGATATTAACAGCAAATACAGGTCATTATGTAAAGATTTTAACAGCCAATAAAGGCCGTTTTTTACAGATATTAACAGCCATTTCAGACCATTATTTACAGATATTAACAGCCAATAAAGTCCAATATTAACCGATTTTAACCATCAATATAGGCTATATTTTACAGATAATAACAGCCAATATAGGCAATTATTTACAGATATTAAAGGCCAATATAGGCCATTATTTACAGATTTTAACAGCCAATATAGGTCATTATTTACAGATATTAACAGCCAATATAGGTCATTATTTACAGATATTAACAGCCAATATAGGTCATTATTTACAGATATTAACAGCCAATATAGGCCATGATTTACAGATAATTACAGGCAATATAGGCCATTATTTACAGATATTAACAGCCAATTAAGGTCATTTTTTACAGATTTTAACAGCCAATAAAGGTCATTATTGACAGGTATTTACAGACACTAAAGGCCATTATTTACAGATATTAACAGCCAATAAAAAACATTTTTTACAGATATTAACAGCCAAAAAAGGCCATTATTTACAGTTATTAACAGCCAATAAAAAACATTTTGTACAGATATTAACAGCCAAAAAAGGCCATTATTTACAGATTTTAACAGCCATTTTGGGCCATTATTTTTTTACAGTTGTTTATTGTCGACATTGGCCAATATTTCCAGCCATTATAGGTTAATTTTTACAGATATTTATAACTGATATAGTCCAATATTTACAGCTATTATATGTCATTATTTACAGATTTTTAAAGCTGATATAGGTCAAATATTTCCACCCATTATAGGTCATGATTTACAGGTATTTTAAGCTGATATAGGTCAAATATTTCCACCCATTATAGGTCATTTTTTACTGATATTGAAAGCTGATATAGTCTAATATTTAAATCCATTTTATGTCATAACTAACAGATATTGAAAGCTGATATAGGTCAATATTTAGACCCATTTTATGTCATAATCAACAGATATTGAAAGCTGATATAGGTCAATATTTCCACCCATTATAGGTCATGATTTACAGGTATTTTTAGCTGATATAGGTCAAATATTTACAGCCATTATATGTCATTATTTACTGATTTTGAAAGCTGATATAGTCTAATATTTACATCCATTTTATGTCATAATTAACAGATATTGAAAGCTGATATAGGTCAATATTTAGACCCATTATAGGTCATGATTTACTGATATTTAAAGCTGATTCAGGCCAATATTTACAGACCTTATAGGATGATTTTCACAGATATTTCCAGCCTACATCAACCAATAGTTAAAAGCTGAAATGCTATTAGGAATAATTTAATTCTGACGCTCATTTCTGCTCACACTGATGTTGATAACATCCTAGTTTACTCTGTCCTTGGCAGTGTGACCAGACCATTGCACTTAAACATTTCAATGTCCTATCACTTCATAAATTCTATGTCCTTTTATGAAATCTTTGGTACTTTTTGATATCTATCATTACATTTCAATAGTTTATATCGTTTTAAAACTCGAGGTCAGGTCTAGTAAATAATTTCAGAAGTGTAATATTTAAAAACATCCCGTCCTCAGGAGTTTCCATGCCCTCCGTGCTGTAGCAGGAGCCGACAGTGAGAGAAATCTGGTGATGAGCATCTGTGTTTTGATTTGTCCTCACTGCACCCGCAGCCTTCATCACTCACACACACTTGCACAACGTGCTGCACGCTGCTGGCACGAAATATTATCTCATGTCTGCAGACTGCACGGATGAGCCACATGGGTTAGTTTAGCTGGAAACTGTTTAGAAGACTTTGGAATTGGCAGAAAAACGGGACACCTTCCCTCCACATGTGGCCTGGAGCGTGATTGCAGCTCCTACAGACGGATCTTTAAGACTGTCACAACGTTATTGTGCAGCATTTACACCACAGATGGCCCCGCTCACATCAAACGCCGTGGAGAAAGTGCTAAACTGTTGTCAATTAAAATAAATGATTATCTGGTAGAGGAGATGCTGAAGAAGCTGAATGTGCCGTGAGATTCTTTGGAAAGTGAAAAATATCTTGAATCCACATGTCAATCAGAGCCAGAGCTCAAACCCACCAAAACAGAAATGTTTTTTTTTCCATGAAGACAAAAATGGTGCTGTTTATGTAAAAACACTCCCTAAAATTTCTAGAATATTTCAGACGGACTGGCCCCCAAATCTCCCTGAGTTTGTGGTTCACACATGGCCCTCGGAGCACGGCTGCTCCATGGAGGCAACATCAGAACCAGGACTACTGTGATCCATAAAGAGCTGGTGGTCATGAAGGCAACATCAGAACCAGGACTACTGTGATCCATAAAGAGCTGGTGGTCATGGAGGCAACATCAGAACCAGGACTACTGCGATCCATAAAGAGCTGGTGGTCATGGAGGCAACATCAGAACCAGGACTACTGCGATCCATAAAGAGCTGGTGGTCATGGAGGCAACATCAGAACCAGGACTACTGTGATCCATAAAGAGCTGGTGGTCATGAAGGCAACATCAGAACCAGGACTACTGTGATCCATAAAGAGCTGGTGGTCATGAAGGCAACATCAGAACCAGGACTACTGTGATCCATAAAGAGCTGGTGGTCATGGGGGCAACATCAGAACCAGGACTACTGTGATCCATAAAGAGCTGGTGGTCATGAAGGCAACATCAGAACCAGGACTACTGTGATCCATAAAGAGCTGGTGGTCATGGGGGCAACATCAGAACCAGGACTACTTTGATCCATAAAGAGCTGGTGGTCATGGAGGCAACATCAGAACCAGGACTACTGTGATCCAAAAAGAGCTGGTGGTCATGGAGGCAACATCAGAACCAGGACTACTGTGATCCATAAAGAGCTGGTGGTCATGGAGGCAACATCAGAACCAGGACTACTGTGATCCATAAAGAGTTGGTGGTCATGGAGGCAACATCAGAACCAGGACTACTGTGATCCATAAAGAGCTGGTGGTCATGAAGGCAACATCAGAACCAGGACTACTGTGATCCATAAAGAGCTGGTGGTCATGAAGGCAACATCAGAACCAGGACTACTGTGATCCATAAAGAGCTGGTGGTCATGAAGGCAACATCAGAACCAGGACTACTGTGATCCATAAAGAGCTAGTGGTCATGTATCCTGATGACTGAAAGGTTCTAAAGCATTCCTGATCTTAGAGCGTCTTCACCAGTGATACTCAATATGAGGCTCTTAATGTGAAATATTTTTACCTTACAGAAGGGTCACTTTTTGCCATTTTCACCATTTTTGTCACTTTTTCTTTCTTTTGCCATTAAGTACCCATTTTTCCTATTTTTTTCCCATTTTTGCCCTTTTTTTCCCATTTCTTGCCACTTTTCATCCAAATAAGCTACTTTTTGCCATTAAATACCACTTGTGTCCTTTTCCCCATTTTTTGACTCTTCTTTTTGCCCATTTTTGCCCATTTTCACAATTTTTTGCCACATTTTGCTCCTTTAGACTATCTTTTGCCCTGAAATACCATTTGTTTCATATTTTTGCCTCTCTTTACTGCATTTTGACCATTCTTACTTTTTTCACCCATATAAGCTACCTTTTGTGATTACATACCACTTGTTTCTTATTTTTGACCATTTTTGCCACTCTTGACCGCTTTTTGCCCATTAAAGTCACTTTTCACTCACTTTTTGCCACCTGTAACTCATTTTTTGTAACTTTTCACCCATTTTTGCTACTTTCTGACCATTTTTTCACTTTTTATCCCTATTTTCACTCCTTTTCACCCATATTTGCTGCATTTTGTCCATTTGTGCCACCTTTAACTAATGTTTATTGCAACTTTTCACTACTTGTGGCTCTTGCAAAGGTATTTTTCAATAATTTGGTTCTTTGGTGTGCAGGGTTGAGGAAGACTGGTCTACACAGTCAGAACCCTGAAAAACAGGCGATAAAAGAGATAACGGGGGGAAATAAAGGTTTGACAGTAAGAACAAGAACCCTGCTCAGCAGAGAAATCTATACCCCACTGAAGCCTTTAAATTAGCTGATCCAGGGTCATTCAGTCAGTCCCACCACACCTCCAGAGGGTTGATTGGGGTCTAGGGTCCCAGGGCCCCCCTTCTTAATGTTTGCTCTCACAGGCACACAATCCAGACATCTAAGAAGAGAGAAAAGCCATTTTCACGTCAGACACAGCTGTTTCAGGCATGACTGGCTCCTCCCCGCTCTCCTGATGGTCTACTTTCACATTACTAAGACCATTACCTTAGAAATGCCAGAAATCTCAACAGCAATGCATACTGGTAATGGAAACACTGGAAATGTAGAAAAACCTCTTAAACATCGCTAGAAAGGTTTACACTGTCATGAGGAGGTTTTCAGGCGTTTGGGCATCAAAATGTATTGAAAAATTTCAATGGAAACTTTATGTACATTTACACGTAACGTACGGTGTCACATGACCAGTTCACTCTGAGACAACATGGCGCGGTACGTGTGGATAGAAGACAAGAGGAGACTTTTCGTAACATCACACTTGTACCCTTATACGTGACCTTTGACATACATACGGACTTACCTCTGAACTATCATCTGCTGCCTTCATCTGTTGTTCAAAATTGTCATGGCAACAGATGTAATCTTGACCGTACCAACACGCAGCAGGTATGTAGCGCCCATCTTCCTGCAGCGGAGTTTCGCCAGATGAGATTTAATGAGAATTACGAGGCTCATGCCCAAATCTCCCTCCAATGGAAACGCATCCTAAGCTCAGTTGTACCCGGTTTAAATGTCAGGAATATGACTGTATTTGTGAAAAACTGTAACGCAGCTAGAGAAAACACTGTAGGTATGAACGTAGCTGATCTGAAGGATGTTCATCAACGCTAGAGGATGAACGAAGGCAAAGAAAGTCATGTTGATGAAGCTGGGGGTGTTGTGGGCTTTAACCTTCATTTCTGCCAAACATAAGGCCACAGTTTACAACTTTAGGAAGGTGGGCGGTGGGATTTCTGCAAAGATACTAGAAAAAGTGACACGTGAAAGTTTGCGTGATGTGTAGAGCAGAACATCCCTGCCGCTGCTGCTGCAGAAAAAGTGTTTTAAACCAGTATTTTAACTTCAGGAAGAGCGACCCTCTGTGATGGTAGAGCTGCATCAGGACGTGTGTTGGATTCATTTCACAGCCTTAACATCCAGGCTGATCCTGGGAACGTCAGAAGACTCCCAGCAGTGAAGAACGCTGTGGAGGATTTTCTACATCTGTGCACAAATGTCCTTTCACTTTTAAAGTTTAACTGGTTAGATTTTGAAGGTCAAAGGTCTAGAGTAATCTCATCCTTTTTATAGAATTTTAAAAACTCCTCTATTTTTAATTTAAAGCTGTTTTTTTGTATTGCTGGATTTTCTTCTGTATACTTCACAGCCCACAGATTCTTTCAGTTCAAAAGTCCAAAATGAAGAAACAAGCTGTTTCCCTGGCACCATTTGAAGTAGGAAAAGAAAACGTTTCTTTTTTCTTTTCCAAATAGAATAGAGAAAAAATGAAAACTAACATTCTTTTCTCACCACTCCTGCAGAGGTTCACACACACTGGATGAAAGAATGTTACACCACCAGTGTTCTGGTCGTACATCTTCCCTTTCTGATCACAACACAAAAACAGATGAAAACAAACATTTATTCATTTTTGTTGGAAAAGAAGAAAAAAGTTTGTATTTTGTTGGATTCTTAATTGAACATGAACTTCCAGGTCCAACAGCTGTTTTCTTTCAGTGTTTTGTTTTCCAGTTTTTAATCATCAACTGGGAAACAGCTCCTTTTCAGTTCTGGATGTGTCATTTTAAGATTAAAAATCTGTTTGGAATAAAAATCACACTGTTTAACTAAGGGTAGCTGACTTCCTGTTTGGATACAGAGCTGCTTCTATTTAAAAAGGTAGATCAGAGATTCTAGCATAAAGAGCACAAGAGAAAAAAGATCTAGTTCTGGATCTGAGAGGAAATGAACAGTAGAATGGTAAATGTCTGTCAACTCAGCAGTCTGTGAGCTTTTCAAGGTCAATGAGACATCAAGGAGCAGTGGTGGATAATAATAATAATAATAATAATAATAATAATAATATTATGATGTAAGAACAATGGTGGAATTATTACGTCTATTATTTTTATTTTGTTTTTCATTATTATTATTATTAATATTATTTTTTTTCATTATTAATATTATTTTAATTATTTTTATCATGTAGGAGCGTCATTATAATCATTATTATTTTTTCATTATTACTATTTTATTTTTTTAATATTATGTAGAAACAGTGGTGGACTTATTATTGTTGTTTTTATTATTGTTATTGTTATTATTTTAATATTATCATGCAGTGGTGGCCTATTTTACCATCACTGTAGCAGCAGAGAGACAAAGACGTAGCTCAACCAACGACAGGGACTATAAAACCTGATATAATGGGATTTTTTAAATGTGCATTAATTATGTACCATAATTAAATTACACTGGACAGCCCTAGTTATTTTAAATGAAATATGTCAAAAAGACTTTAAGGGATTGTTTTAAGCTTAGCATTTATCATCACTTTCACTCAAGGATTAACTGATTAGATTTTGTAGGGGAGAGGTCATAGGTCATCAGGCCTCATGGTCAGCTGTTGCTTTTATCAGAGGTACCACAGAAAACATCCGGCTCTTTTTCTTGACCCCCGCTGTACTCACACAGAACCACCAGGAGGATGTTTTAGTCTCCAGAATCTGTCTGCTTCTCCATGTTACCTTTGACCTCCAAAATCTAATGAGTTCATGCTTCAGTCAGCGTAGACATATGTGCAAAGTTTGAAGAAATTTACTGTAAGGGTTCTTTGGATTTCACGTTCAGAAGAATGGATGGATGAACCTGAGAACTTAACGCCTCTGTCGTGGGCTCTCTCATGTTTGAGTGAGAGCAGTAAACCAGCTCTGTCTCCGTCCTGGGCTCTCTCATGTTTGAGTGAGAGCAGAAAACCAGCTCTGTCTCTGTCCTGGGCTCTCTCATGTTTGAGTGAGAGCAGTAAACCAACTCTGCCTCCGTCCTGGGCTCTCTGATGTTTGAGTGAGAGCAGTAAACCAGCTCTGCCTCTGTCCTGGGCTCTCTTATGTTTGAGTGAGAGCAGTAAACCTGTTCTGTCTCTGTCCTGGGCTCTCTGATGTTTGAGTGAGAGCAGTAAACCAGCTCTGCCTCTGTCCTGGGCTCTCTCATGTTTGAGTGAGAGCAGTAAACCAGCTCTGCCTCCGTCCTGGTCTCTCTCATGTTTGAGTGAGAGCAGTAAATTAGCTCTGTCTCTGTCCTGGGCTCTCTCATGTTTGAGTGAGAGCAGAAAACCAGCTCTGTCTCCATCCTGGGCTCTCTCATGTTTGAGTGAGAGCAGAAAACCAGCTCTGTCTCCGTCCTGGGCTCTCTCATGTTTGAGTGAGAGCAGTAAACCAGCTCTACCTATGTCCTGGGCTGTCTCATGTTTGAGTGAGAGCAGTAAACCAACTCTGCCTCCGTCCTTGGCTCTCTCATGTTTGAGTGAGAGCAGTAAACCAGTTCTGTCTCCGTCCTGGGCTCTCTCATGTTTGATTGAGAGCAGTAAACCAGCTCTACCTCCATCCTGGGCTCTCTGATGTTTGAGTGAGAGCAGTAAACCAACTCTGCCTCCGTCCTGGGCTCTCTGATGTTTGAGTGAGAGCAGTAAACCAGCTCTGCCTCTGTCCTGGGCTCTCTGATGAAGGCTGTGTTTGAGTGAGAGCAGTAAACCAGCTCTGTCTCTGTCCTCGGCTGATTACATCACCTCATGTCACCACAGTAAAGTGCTCTCGTATAAATTAGCATAAATTAAACCGTGTAAATGCTGCAGAGCTGTAAAGTTCACCTTACGGCACAAATTAGTATTCCGGACATAGAAGGTACTTACCGGAGACGTTTGAAGGGTTTCAGTAGAAACTCTGTGTGTGTGTGTGTGGGTGTGGGTGTGGGTGTGTGTGTGAGGGTGGGGGGGTGTCATTAGCTCGTTCAACCCTGTAATTTACCTGCAGATGTACACCAGGATTTTCCCTTTTTCCCTCAGCACTCATGTAAGTCAGAAATGACCGTGCTCTCCATGGCTGTATTTTCATCAGCTTTAGTCCCATCTATGTTTTTTATGCAGACATGGAGGAAGGACTGAAACAGAGACAGGACTACAGGGTGCAGGACTCCCTCAGAGTGTAGTACATAAGACTATGATGCATTTCCACATTCCCTTTGATTCAATATATTTATGCTCATTTCTAAACTCCCAACCAGACCTGCCAGTCCAAATCCAGGGCATAGAATACCTTATGGAGTTAGCGTGGTTAATGTAGGCCTACACTGGTTTAATCTTCACAGAGCATGACTGAGTTTCATTTCTGCCTGTCTTCTATGTCTTGGATTTGCTGACCTCTGTCTGACTCTGAGCATCTAGCATTATTTCAGGCAGCTGCAATCTAATTAAAATCAGCTGATCTCACACAAGCCCTCATCAGCTGACAGCCTGTTGATTTGGTTCTAAGCGTGCTATTGGCTAATCACACTCATTCTACCATAACCACTCTAGCCTGCTTTCTCTCTGAAAGCTGCTTTTGCAACCCTCCTCCACCCCAGCCCCTCCCTGATCCTGCTCCTAACTGTCAGCGCCCTTCTGTTGTCGCTGACGCCTGCTGCGTCTCTGCCTGCCTCAGGCAGGAACAGGGGGAGGATCCCAGAACAGCCACACCGCCTTATATGAATAATAGGGTGTAACAGATTCACATTTTTAACTGGGATCAATCTCACACTTAATCTGCATAGTTAACTCGTGATTAATCCTAAATTAATTGTGCCAGTTTTACATTTTACACAGCAGTGGCTCTTTTCAGCCTGTGAACCCCAAAATAAAGGCTCCTGAGACCGGAGACCCCCAAATAAAGGAGCCAGAGACCAGGGACCCCCAAAATAAAGGCTCCTGAGACCAGAGACCCCCAAAATAAAGGAGCCAGAGACCAGGGACCCCCAAAATAAAGGCTCCTGAGACCGGAGACCCCCAAAATAAAGGCTCCTGAGACCGAGGACCCCAAAATAAAGGCTCCTGAGACCAAGGATCCCCAAAATAAAGGAGCCAGAGAACGGGGACCCCCAAAATAATGGCTCCTGAGACCAAGGACCCCCAAAATAAAGGAGCCAGAGAACAGGGACCCCTGAAATAAAGACTCCTGAGACCGGAGACCCCCAAAATAAAGGCTTCTGAGACCAAGGACCCCCAAAATAAAGGAGCCAGAGAATGGGGACCCCCAAAATAATGGCTCCTGAGACCAAGGACCCCAAAATAATGGCTCCTGAGACCAAGGACCCCCAAAATAAAGGAGCCAGAGAACGGTTACCCCCAGAATAATGGCTCCTGAGACCAAGGACCCCCAAATAAAGGAGCCAGAGAACGGGGACCCCCAGAATAATGGCTCCTGAGACCGAGGACCCCAAAATAATGGCTCCTGAGACCAAGGACCCCCAAAATAAAGGAGCCAGAGAACGGTTACCCCCAGAATAATGGCTCCTGAGACCGAGGACCCCCAAATAAAGGGTCCTGAGACTGGGAGACCCCCAAAATAAAGGAGCCAGAGAACGGTTACCCCCAGAATAATGGCTCCTGAGACCGAGGACCCCAAAATAAAGGCTCCTGAGACCGGAGATTAAATAAATTCAAATGATTTAACAACTGCTACAATGGTTTAATAATGAACACAATGTTGGAGAAGGTGGTGAAACTGCCCTTTAAAGGAAGCAGAGACCGTTTAGAAAAAATGAGATCAAAATGGCAAAAAAGGCAAAAAGTGGTTCAAGTGGCAAAAATGGCCTTAGTGGTAAAAAAAAAAAAAAAAGTTCAAATGTGGCTGAAATTGCTTTAAATTGGCAAAAAGGTTAACTGAGAAAGAAAAAATAGGCAGATACTGGCAGAAATTGGTTAAACTTGTCAAAATGGATATATCAAATGGTGAAATGTGGTCAAAATGGGAAAAATAGGGTGTCAGGGTTATAAAGGGGTTAATAGTAGCAATAATGGGTCAGCAGAGGCAACATTAAGCTTAAGTGGAGAATATCGATGTAGAAGTGGCAACAACAGGATGAAAAAACGTAGTGGAAAGAGTTTAAAACTGACTAAAATTGTACAATGTGTTAAAACTGGTGGGAAAAAATGATTTAAAGGGGTAAAAATTTTGACAAAATAAGTGTAAAGTGGCAACAGTGTAATTTAAAAAATATTCTTAGTTTTTTTTTAGGACAACTGGAGACCCCTCTCAGTGTCTGGTGACCCCCAAGAGGGTCCTGACCCCAAGGTTGAGAGCCCCTGCCATACAGGACTATTTCTCAAGCACCAGCCTAAAACAAGGACAGATAAAGACCTTAAAATTCTAGATGAATCTCAAAGAAGCACGGTAAACTCAAGCCTGACGAGGACAGCTTCATGAACATTACTGAATAACCGTAGACTTCTAGACGTTCCTCCTCTGTTCTCAACACAGAACCACAGATCTCATCATCACACACGGAAATCATTCCTCATCCTTCATCCTAAAGCAAGGCAATATTTACTTTTTAAAACATCTCTGCTCTTATTTATCATCTCTTTTCACGTGAAAATGCCCAAATGTAAAATAAATGCTTCCAGTCAGAAAGGCCTGTCATCAGTCCAGTAGATTTACTGGGATTATACCAGTAAACACAAATCTGAAGCTGCTTTTCAAAACTCAAAAATACACAAAAGAAAAAACGTATTAATGCAGCAATGATATCAGTGGTAAGGTGGCATTTTACTATTTTGTTATTGAACTTTTATTCTTTTAGATGTATCTACAGCACTTTATTAACTATTATTGTCATTATTATAAGACTTCATGTTCGTCAAAGATTGTTGTGTAGGGATAAAGTCTGAATTCAGGATGTAACCATCTCTTCATTCCTCTGATCAGAGCTGCAGATTTAACCTCAGTTTGTCTTCATAAAGAAATAAATCAACAGTCTAATACCGCTGATTAAATCAGTGATACTCAACGCACACCTCTGAGCCACATGTGGCTCTTCTGTGATCATCTGTGTTTTAAATATTATTCCCCCCAAAAAACCTTAAATAGGGAAACTTTGACCTCAGAAATGACCCACTGCAGGTCAGTTTGTTTCCCACTCTTATACAGCAGGCCTTAGTTGGCAAACTTGATTGTCAACCTCTATTTTTACCATCTTTGCCCATTTTTTTCCTTTTTTAACCAGCATTTTAACAGCTTTTAGCTCATTCTTGCATCTTCTTTTTGTCACTTTTCACCCATCTTTGACATTTTAAACCTGCTTTTTCCAATTTTTTTGCCACTTTTTGCCTGTCTAAGCTGCCTTTTGCCATTAAATGCCAAATATATATATATATTTTTTTTACATGTTGCCACTATTCATCCAGTTTGTGTAATTTTATGCTTATTTTGCCCCTTTTCACCCATTTTTGACACATGTTGACCATTTTTGCCACCTTTCACCTCTCAGATTGTGGCTCTTGCAAATGTATTTTTCAATACTCTGGTTTATTATTATTTATTTGTTTAACCTTTATTTAACCAGGTTGGTCCCATTGGGATTAAAAACCTCTTTTTCAAGGGAGACGTGGTCAAGACAGGCAGCAGCAAAAAACACAAAGTTACAGACGGAAACACAAAGAGAGACAAAGCACAACGTTTGGGATTACAACCATCTATGAGTCATATCCAGGAATCAACTGTTCAAACAGCCGAGCTAAAACATCGTCATCCAATAGAATCTCCTTCCATGTCTTTCATTTTAGATTTAAAAACATTTAAGGACACCACTCCCTTGAGCTGGTTGTGCTGGGTTGAGGAACACTGATGATTCTCTACAGAGCTCATTCACTGCTTCACTCCAAGGCTCACCTGTCTCACCTGTCTCACCTGTCTCACCCGTCTCACCTGTCTCACCTCTCTCATCTGTCTCATTCGTCTCACCTGTCTCACCTGTCTCATCTGTCTCATCCGTCTCACCTGTCTCATCTGTCTCATCTGTCTCACCCGGCTCACCTGTCTCATCCGTCTCACCAGTCTCATCTGTTTCATCTGTCTCACCTGTCTCATCTGTCTCACCTGTCTCACCTGTCTCATCCGTCTCATCTGCCTCACCTGTCTCATCTGTCTCACCTGTCTCATCTGTCTCATCTGTCTCACCTGTCTCACCTGTCTCATCCGTCTCATCTGCCTCACCTGTCTCATCTATCTCACCTGTCTCATCTGTCTCATCTGTCTCACCTGTCTCACCTGTCTCATCTGTCTCATCTGCCTCACCTCTCTCACCTGTCTCACCTGTCTCATCTCTCACCTGTCTCACCTGACTCACCTGTCTCATCTGACTCAACTGACTCACCTGGCTCATCTGTCTTACCTGGCTCATCTGGCTCACCTGTTTCATCTGTCTCACCTGTCTCACCTGTCTCACCCGTCTCACCTGTCTCACCTCTCTCATCTGTCTCATTCGTCTCACCTGTCTCACCTGTCTCATCTGTCTCATCCGTCTCACCTGTCTCATCTGTCTCATCTGTCTCACCCGGCTCACCTGTCTCATCCGTCTCACCAGTCTCATCTGTTTCATCTGTCTCACCTGTCTCATCTGTCTCACCTGTCTCACCTGTCTCATCCGTCTCATCTGCCTCACCTGTCTCATCTGTCTCACCTGTCTCATCTGTCTCATCTGTCTCACCTGTCTCACCTGTCTCATCCGTCTCATCTGCCTCACCTGTCTCATCTATCTCACCTGTCTCATCTGTCTCATCTGTCTCACCTGTCTCACCTGTCTCATCTGTCTCATCTGCCTCACCTCTCTCACCTGTCTCACCTGTCTCATCTCTCACCTGTCTCACCTGACTCACCTGTCTCATCTGACTCAACTGACTCACCTGGCTCATCTGTCTCACCTGGCTCATCTGGCTCACCTGTTTCATCTGTCTCACCTGCCTCACCTGCCTCAACTGTCTCACCTGTCTCACTTGTGTCATCTGTCTCACCTGCCTCACCTGCCGCACTTCTCTCATCTGACTCACCTGGCTCACCTGTCTCATCTATCCCACCTGCCTCACCTGTCTCACCTGTCTCACCTGTCTCATCTGTATCACCTGTCTCAACTGGCTCTCCTGTCTTATCTGTCTCAGCTGGCTCACCTGTCTCACCTGCCTCACCTGTCTCATCTGTCTCACCTGTCTCACCTGGCTCACCTGTCTTATCTGGCTCACCTGGCTCACCTGTCTCACCTGTCTCATCTGGCTCACCTTTTTCACCTGTCTCACCTTTCTCACCTGTCTCACCTGGCTCATCTTTCTCACCTGTCTCACCTGTCTCATCCATCTCATCCGGGCTCACCTGTCTCATCTGTCTCACCTGTCTCACCTGTCTCATCTGGCTCAACTGGCTCACCTGTCTAACCTCTCTCATCTGTCTCACCTTTCTCACCCATCTCACCTGTCTCACCTGGCTCACCTGTCTCATCTGTCTCATCTGCCTCACCTCTCTCATCTGTCTCACCTGTCTCATCCTTCTCACCTGTCTCATCCATGTCATCCACCTCACCTGTCTCACCTCCCTCACCTGTCTCACTTGCCTTACCTGTCTCACCTGTCTCATCCGTCTCATCTGCCTCACCTCTCTCATCTGTCTCACCTGTCTCATCCTTCTCTCCTGTCTCACCTTTCTCATCCATGTCATCCATCTCACCTGTCTCATCTCTCACCTGTCTCACCTGACTCACCTGTCTCATCCGACTCAACTGACTCACCTGGCTCATCTGTCTCACCTGCCTCACCTGTCTTACCTGTCTCACTTGTGTCACCTGTCTCACTTGCCTCACCTGCCGCACCTCTCTCATCTGTCTCACCTGTCTCACCTGTCTCATCAGTCCCAGCTGCCTCACCTGTCTCTCCTGTCTCATCTGTATCACCTGCTCTCCTGTCTTATCTGTCTCAACTGTCTCACCTGTCTCACCTGCCTCAACTGTCTCATCTGTCTCACCTGTCTCACCTGGCTCACCTGGCTCACCTGGCTGACCTGTCTTATCTGTCTCAACTGGCTCACCTTGCTCACCTGGCTCACTTGTCTCACCTGTCTTACCCGTCTCACCTGACTCACCTGTCTCTCCTGTCTCAACTGGCTCAACTGGCTCACCTGTCTCACCCGGCTCACCTGTCTCATCCGTCTCACCAGTCTCATCTGTTTCATCTGTCTCACCTGTCTCATCTGTCTCACCTGTCTCACCTGTTTCACCTGTCTAATCCATCTCATCCGTCTCACTTGTCTCACCTGTCTCACCTGTCTAACCTGGCTCACCTGCCTCATCCGTCTCATCTGCCTCACCTGTCTCATCTATCTCACCTGTCTCATCTGTCTCATCTGTCTCACCTGTCTCACCTGTCTCACCTGTCTCATCTGTCTCATCTGCCTCACCTCTCTCACCTGTCTCACCTGTCTCATCTCTCACCTGTCTCACCTGACTCACCTGTCTCATCCGACTCAACTGACTCACCTGGCTCATCTGTCTTACCTGGCTCATCTGGCTCACCTGTTTCATCTGTCTCACCTGCCTCACCTGCCTCAACTGTCTCACCTGTCTCACTTGTGTCATCTGTCTCACCTGCCTCACCTGCCGCACTTCTCTCATCTGTCTAACCTGGCTCACCTGTCTCATCTATCCCACCTGCCTCACCTGCCTCACCTGTCTCACCTGTCTCACCTGTCTCATCTGTATCACCTGTCTCACCTGGCTCTCCTGTCTTATCTGTCTCAGCTGGCTCACCTGTCTCACCTGCCTCACCTGTCTCATCTGTCTCACCTGTCTCACCTGGCTCACCTGTCTTATCTGGCTCACCTGGCTCATCTGTCTCACCTGTCTCACCCATCTCACCTGTCTCACCTGGCTCACCTGTCTCATCTGTCTCATCTGCCTCACCTCTCTCATCTGTCTCACCTGTCTCATCCTTCTCACCTGTCTCATCCATGTCATCCACCTCACCTGGCTCACCTGGCTCACCTGGCTCACTTGTCTCACCTGTCTTACCCGTCTCACCTGACTCACCTGTCTCTCCTGTCTCAACTGGCTCAACTGGCTCACCTGTCTCACCCGGCTCACCTGTCTCATCCGTCTCACCAGTCTCATCTGTTTCATCTGTCTCACCTGTCTCATCTGTCTCACCTGTCTCACCTGTTTCACCTGTCTAATCCATCTCATCCGTCTCACTTGTCTCACCTGTCTCACCTGTCTAACCTGGCTCACCTGCCTCATCCGTCTCATCTGCCTCACCTGTCTCATCTATCTCACCTGTCTCATCTGTCTCATCTGTCTCACCTGTCTCACCTGTCTCATCTGTCTCATCTGCCTCACCTCTCTCACCTGTCTCACCTGTCTCATCTCTCACCTGTCTCACCTGACTCACCTGTCTCATCCGACTCAACTGACTCACCTGGCTCATCCGTCTTACCTGGCTCATCTGGCTCACCTGTTTCATCTGTCTCACCTGCCTCACCTGCCTCAACTGTCTCACCTGTCTCACATGTGTCATCTGTCTCACCTGCCTCACCTGCCGCACTTCTCTCATCTGTCTAACCTGGCTCACCTGTCTCATCTATCCCACCTGCCTCACCTGTCTCACCTGTCTCACCTGTCTCATCTGTATCACCTGTCTCACCTGGCTCTCCTGGCTCACCTGGCTCACCTGTCTCACCTGTCTTATCTTTCTCAGCTGGCTCACCTGTCTCACCTGCCTCACCTGTCTCATCTGTCTCACCTGTCTCACCTGGCTCACCTGTCTTATCTGGCTCACCTGGCTCACCTGTCTCACCTGTCTCATCTGGCTCACGCTTTTCACCTGTCTCACCTTTCTCACCTGTCTCACCTGGCTCATCTTTCTCACCTGTCTCACCTGTCTCATCCATCTCATCCGGGCTCACCTGTCTCATCTGTCTCACCTGTCTCACCTGTCTCATCTGGCTCAACTGGCTCACCTGTCTCACCTCTCTCATCTGTCTCACCTGTCTCACCCATCTCACCTGTCTCACCTGGCTCACCTGTCTCATCTGTCTCATCTGCCTCACCTCTCTCATCTGTCTCACCTGTCTCATCCTTCTCACCTGTCTCATCCATGTCATCCACCTCACCTGTCTCACCTGACTCACCTGTCTCACCTCTCTCACCTGTCTCACTTGCCTCACCTGTCTCACCTGTCTCATCCGTCTCATCTGCCTCACCTCTCTCATCTGTCTCACCTGTCTCATCCTTCTCTCCTGTCTCACCTTTCTCATCCATGTCATCCATCTCACCTGTCTCATCTCTCACCTGTCTCACCTGACTCACCTGTCTCATCCGACTCAACTGACTCACCTGGCTCATCTGTCTCACCTGCCTCAACTGTCTTACCTGTCTCACTTGTGTCATCTGTCTCACATGCCTCACCTGTCGCACCTCTCTCATCTGTCTCACCTGGCTCACCTGTCTCACCTGTCTCACTTGTGTCATCTGTCTCACTTGCCTCACCTGCCGCACCTCTCTCATCTGTCTCACCTGTCTCACCTGTCTCATCAGTCCCAGCTGCCTCACCTGTCTCTCCTGTCTCATCTGTATCACCTGTCTCTCCTGTCTTATCTGTCTCAACTGTCTCACCTGTCTCACCTGCCTCACCTGTCTCATCTGTCTCACCTGTCTCACCTGGCTCACCTGGCTCACCTGGCTGACCTGTCTTATCTGTCTCAACTGGCTCAACTGGCTCACCTGGCTCACTTGTCTCACCTGTCTTACCCGTCTCACCTGACTCACCTGTCTCTCCTGTCTCAATTTTCTCACCTGTTTCACCTGTCTAATCCATCTCATCCGTCTCACTTGTCTCACCTGTCTCACCTGTCTAACCTGGCTCACCTGTCTTATCTGTCTCAACTGGCTCAACTGGCTCACCTGTCTCACCTGTCTCATCCATCTCATCCGTCTCACTTCTCTCATCTGTCTCACCTGTCTCACCTGTCTCACCTGGCTCACCTTTTTCACCTGTCTCACCTTTCTCACCTGTCTCACCTGGCTCATCTTTCTCACCTGTCTCACCTCTCTCATCTGTCTCACCTTTCTCACCCCTCTCACCTGTCTCACCTTTCTCACCCCTCTCACCTGTCTCACCTGGCTCACCTGTCTCATCCGTCTCATCTGCCTCACCTCTCTCATCTGTCTCACCTGTCTCATCCTTCTCACCTGTCTCATCCATGTCATCCACCTCACCTGTCTCACCTGACTCACCTGTCTCACCTCTCTCACCTGTCTCACTTGCCTCACTTGTCTCACCTGTCTCATCCGTCTCATCTGCCTCACCTCTCTCATCTGTCTCACCTGTCTCATCCTTCTCTCCTGTCTCACCTTTCTCATCCATGTCATCCATCTCACCTGTCTCATCTCTCACCCGTCTCACCTGACTCACCTGTCTCATCCGACTCAACTGACTCACCTGGCTCATCTGTCTCACCTGCCTCAACTGTCTTATCTGTCTCACTTGTGTCATCTGTCTCACCTGCCTCACCTGTCGCACCTCTCTCATCTGTCTCACCTGGCTCACCTGTCTCATCTGTCCCACCTGCCTCACCTGCCTCACCTGTCTCACCTGTCTTATCTGTCTTAACTGGCTCAACTGGCTCACCTGTCTCACCTGTCTCACCTGTCTCACCTGTCTCATCCATCTCATCCGTCTCACTTCTCTCATCTGTCTCACCTGGCTCACCTGTCTCATCTGGCTCAACTGGCTCACCTGTCTCACCTCTCTCACCTGTCTTATCCGTCTCACCCATCTCACCTGTCTCATCTGTCTCATCCGACTCAACTGACTCACCTGGCTCATCTGTCTCACCTAGCTCATCTAGCTCACCTGTTTCATCTGTCTCACCTGCCTCCCCTGTCTCCCCTGTCTCACTTGTGTCATCTGTCTCACCTGCCTCACCTGTCGCACCTCTCTCATCTGTCTCACCTAGCTCACCCATCTCACCTGTCTCATCTGTCTCCTCTGTCTCACCTGTCTCCTCTGTCTCACCTGTCTCCTCTGTCTCACCTGTCTCACCTGTCTCACCTGTCTCATCTGTCTCACCTATCTCACCCATCTCACCTGTCTCACCTGTCTCACCTGTCTTATCTGTCTCACCTGGCTCACCTGGCTCAGCTTGCTCACCTGGCTCATCTGTCTCACCTAGCTCATCTAGCTCACCTGTTTCATCTGTCTCACCTGCCTCCCCTGTCTCATCTGTCTTATCTGTCTCACCTGTCTCACCTGTCTCATCTGTCTCACCTGTCTCACCCATCTCACCTGTCTCACCTGTCTCACCTGTCTCACCTCTGCTGTGCTGTCTCTGCTTTCTTGAGCCGCTGCTTAGAGGAAATAGATAAATGAATGAATCACAGCAGCTCCAGGGTGCGTCTACCCACTGGGAAATGCCGGTATGCCAGATTGCCGGTCCATCCCTGCTTGCAGTTTTCTGAGCGTCTCCGTTGTAAACGACTCAGCCTGGCCTGCATTTGGCGAGGAGGGCAGCTCTCTACATTGGCGGTGTCCTCGGCCAGCGAATGGTCCAGGATATTTAAGACTCTGAGTGACTCCGCTCACGTCGGCAGTAAGATAAATAACATCAGTCTCATCAGATGGGTGGAGGGTCACAGTTCAGTCCCCTTCCTTCTCTGCTGTAGTTAATATTGCCCTCTCTGTTCTGCAGCTTGCTGCTCATCCTACATGTGAAACCGGTGTTCATTAGTTTCAGAGCAGGGCTGGACCTAGACTTTTGGGTTGGGGGGCCCAGGCCCAGGATGAGTTTAGCATTGTTTCATGACCCTAGTGCTGAAGCTGGTCATTCTATAACTGCTCTAACAGCTTTTTAAAGGTGTGTTTAAGCTGATGGCGTACGCGGGTGACAGCCTTGAATGGGGTCAGAGATAGGGTTGCCACCTTTTGTGCATTAAAATAAAGGACACCTCGCACTCCTCGGGGCCACAGCCATCACGGGCCAGAGAATTGGGGTGCCTGTACCATGACCACTGTATTACCACTCTTTGAGTTCTGTCATGTCGGCCATTGTTTACTTTATGGAGAGTTTTTAAAATGACAGATTTCAATCAGGTAACTTTTGAGGGAGTAACTGTACTTTTGTCAAATTACACAGCATCTGTTATTAAGTAAAATAATAAAAACAAAATTTTATGAAATGGTGGTCCAAACTTCCCATCACTTGACAGCTATTTGACCTCTGACGCCACCAGATAGTCAGTAGCTAATTGTGGCTGACCTTGAAATTTGCAGTTATGCTGCAATTTAAATTTAAAGGTGTGCAGTCAACCTGGTTGGAGGTTCATATTCTATGGCTGTTTTAAAATATATTTATTTTGTTTGTTTTGAAAGATAGCTAATATTTCACATTTTAGCCCCACCCCTCCAATATCAAAAGTAATTATGTATTACTTCTTTAAATACGCTGTAAATTAATCTGTTTTTAAGTTTACTGGAGTAGATTTACAGACCAGTTATTTTACCTTTACTTGAGTAAATTTGATTCAATGACACTGCACTTTTACTTGACTATATTCGTTCAGTCTTTCCTCCCTTTAAACCAGAAATTAAAACAGCAAAGTGAGCACAGTTCAGATTAAAATATTTGTCATCTGTCCCTTTTATATACTAAAAATATAATGATAATAATAATAATTACATCTTTTTAAAATTTTGAATGTAGAGATCCATATCTCTCCTTTGAATATATTAAACTTTTACATTATTATGGAAAATACAGAGAAATATCTAACATTTTTAATCTGGGCAAGGATTATTAAGTTATAAATGACCATTTGATTCATCAAAAGTCAGCTTGGCTAGACTTGTATCATACCAGTGTCTTTTTCTTTACATGGGGACCCTCATATCTGAGGCCACATCCCTCAGGTATGAGACCACACCCCTCGCGTCTGAGGCCACACCCCTCATGTCTGAGGCCACACCCCTCATGCCTGAAGCCACCCCTGCTGTGTTTTCCTCCTCTCAAACTAAGAGTAGCTCAGAGGCTGACAGACAGAAAAATCATGATCCGATGAGGTTTGATAATGTTTGTGATGTCCCATCGAAACAGGCTTGAAAAGCTGTTTCTGCCGTATCAGCTTCAGGAGATGTGTGGGAATTAAAAACCTGCGACACAGTTTGGCTCTTTTGGACCCTGTGTCTGTGTCGTTCTCTGGAAGCATGGCTTTTATGTCTGCTTGGCCACTGTGCTCCCCAGAAAACACCTGACAGCACACACTGCATTTGGAATTTTACTCACTTTCACCGCTGCTGTCCAACCAATTGTTTAATTCTCCTGCTCACATCTCTGTGTACAGTATATAAACGCTCCTACACTGCGAGTGTTTGAAGCTGTTACCTCTCCCTCCCACTCCACTTTTTGCGAAGAAAAGACCCGCCTTACTCAGCCTCTGATTGGCTCTAAGTTTTAGTTGACCAATCCAACCCACAACAGCAACAAGTATTAACCGATCAGTGGCAGAGCAGGAGGTGAGGGACGAAATACAGAACAAATGGCGTCCTGTATTGACTCAAAACAGGACGCTGCATTTAAATGTCAAATACGGGACAATTCTGTATTTTAAGGGACGAGTGGCAACCCTAGTCAGAGAGGCCGCTGTAAACTCAGGAGCCAGCGCCGCTGCTAAAGTGAAGCTAAATCAATTAGACATACTAGTTAACCTGATATCTTTAGAATGCTCTAAGGGCTTTCTGAAAGCTTTGCACTTATTTAGATAAACTGAGGAGGTCAAAGGCCATCAGGCTTCATGGTCAGCTGAAAACATTGCTATAGTACTGTAAACATCTGTTTACTGAAGCTTTTTTATGAGCTGGGGCCTATAGCACCAAGTGTGGTCAGCTTACCCCGGGTAACTCACATCTATCCAGGGTTGACTAACCCCGACAATGGCAATCAGGATAATTGATAGCACGACGCGGGTTATCCACACGGTAACTCAATCCAGGTTTGTCTCATCAAGAGCCGTGAACGCGTACGTATAAAGGGAGGGCGCAGAAGCAGCTGACCAATCGTAATCATGAGCTCTAAACAGATGGAGAATCACAAGGAAGCAAGTGGCCGGGCACCCTACTTCACATGTGAGGAGCAAAGATCAATAATGATGAAGTACGAGGAGGAAAAAAATCCAAATCCTGGAAAAAGGAAACACCGTGGCGGCTGCCAATCACAAGCAAAATGCGTGGCAGCGCATAGCGGACTGTGTAAATGCGTAAGTTACTCATCAATGGCTCAGTCTGACACTGATCACACTCATGAATCTCATGAAACAATATATCTATAACAATAATCCCTCTTTAAAGAAAGAAAGCCCTCAAACGCAATGAATGAAGTATAGGAATGACATGATGGAATAACGTGCTGTTTCTCATTAGCATTACATCCCTTTTATTTGTCAAGCACTTTGTGTTGCATCTGAATGTGTGAAAGGGGCTATATTACCTCTGACTGTATGGTTACGTATGATTTCATATCATATTGGACAATCGCACTGCTCCTGTAGGTCGCACGGGCAATAAACGGCTCCAAGATTTCGCACAGGTAGAAGAGTCCGGGCCGCGAGAACTGGTACCCCTCCTAAAGCGCATCATCAGGTTGATCCAGTGGGTTTAAACGGTCTCTGAACACTCTTTCGCGTCTTAATGCTCTCCTCTCTAGTTGTGCTCCTCTGTCTACCAGGTTCGGGAGAAAAGGGCAGGCCATCGTTTCGAAGAAGCTGATTGGCCAGTGGATAGGCATTTTATAGGATCAGATTCAACCTCCAACTTACCCTGCTCCGGAGCAGGTTAGCCGTTCAGAGTAAGATCATTTCTTATAAGAAATGGACCGGCTTTGTGCTATCGATAACCCAGGGTTAACCCTGAAGTTAGCTCGCTAAGACATGAATCCTGCTTCGTGCTATAGGCCCAGGTCTGAAAACGATGAAGAAAGATGGTTCTGGTGTTCAGCAGTTTTTGTAGTCGTGGTTTGAAAACAGGTTTCAATATCGTTTGATTTTAACGATTATGGAAATTTAAAATCCAGGTACTGTGACTCTAGCACCGACTCAAGTGACATCACTTAAGGCTGGGTCATGCTCTCCATGTGGATGGACACAAACTGAAGTGGAATCACGACGCTGAAATATCCTGACACGAACCGGTCTGACTCATATGTGACACGCCGACACTCCTGCAGAGGCATCAGGCAGAAAACAGCCTTTAGACTCAGTGACCATAGAGTGAATCCCTCGTAATGCACTGTATGAAAACGTATCCTGGTGTTTTAGAGACTTAATCACCCTGCCATCACGCTTTCTTCTGTCAGTTTCCTTTAACAGTAAAATCTGATCAGACTCCGTAAAGCCCCACATCCCTGTTCTATTTTTCACTACTTTTATCTTTTATTTATGTCCCATCGGCACATTTGCTCCAGATTCGCTCCTTACAAAGCAGCAGTTCTGGCCTGTGTAGGGTTTCAGATGCATTATGGGTACAAGCTGCAGCACCAGCATGGCCAATAAGAGCAAGGAATGTTCAAGAAATGATGTTTGTTCTCATGTCAAGATCTGCAAGTGACAGGTGTTATTTCTCTGCAGACAGGAGCCACGCTGTAGTCTAGATGGTACTATTATTATTATTATTATTATTATTATTGTTGTTGTTGTTGTTGTTATTATTGTTATTATTATTGTTACATTATTGTTATTATTATTGTTACCATTAGGCATCTGCTTTGGTGATGAGTACAGACATTATGTTGTGGGCTTGAATGTCCTCAATTCCTGAAGAATGCTTTGATGGATTTCCTTCAAACTCTGCACAAATGTCCTCTGACTCCTTCAGTCCTGTTTTATGGTGTTGAACAGGATTAAACAATTGTCTAAGGATTAATGGAAATCATGGATTTCCTAACCTGACACACCAAATGGATGTGTGAAACACATCCATCTGGGAAAGCTTCAATAGGAAATGTTTGAGAAAAGGCAGAGGCTTTGAAAAAAAACTCAGAGTGTGATTGGATGAACGTTCTGTCTGTCGCATCTCTACGGGCCAATCAGAGCAACAAAACACAGGCCATAGCAGCCATCGAGCTGCGCATGCGCAGGAATAACATGAACCATGGCGACTGTAGACATGTGAGTACTTGACTTTTGTGGTTGTTGAAAAGAAAACAACTCACTGCTGTTCTTTGTTCTTCTTTTAACAAAGAAAAGTTCTGATAAAACTGGCACTTTAGCAGCATCCACGCTAAGCTCTTCCACCATAATTGCACCGGTCTCTTGCTGCTGCTTGTTTACGTCACGACTCTGCAGCCTGAAAGTACCGCCCCTCCTCGCTGATTGGTCCTGTCACTTTCTAACTGGGCCCAAATGGTTCAGACGGGAGCTTTGCAAGATGGATTCACCAGTAGAAAAAAACAAGGAAACAGGCGTATCCATCTGCTTTGCAAGGTTAGGGATTTCCATCACTCTTAGAAATGCACAAAATCTAACCAGCACAATAAAAAACTGGTAATGGAAACACTGGAATTTTGAGAAACCTCTAAAAATTGCTAAAAACATTTACTGCTGTACTGACCCCATCAGTCAGCTGTTTAAACTCCTCTCCTCTCTCTGTGAACACAGGATGCTGTATGATAAAGTATTTATCCAGTATTTTATTCCAGTTGGAACTGTCCTGCTGTATCAGAAAACGTCCCAACCATCCAAACCAGGAAACACAACCACATCACATCAGCACAGAATGATTCAAATCTACCAGTAGTAGGAAGTTTTTGATTCATCATCGCTGACTTTATTCTCTAAAAGTTCGTAACTTCATGTAGGTGAGGCAGCTTTCAAAAAAAAGCTCCTGCTGCAGAATGAAGCATGCAGTCCACTTTTCAATCATTCACCTTGATGTTAAAGATAAAACCACCTCTGGGCTCACAGTGGGAAATGATTGAATTAGAAATCAGTAAAGCGTGATTTGCGGTGAGTGGCTGCATTCATATTTTCCCATGCACACTGAGATGATAAACCCCTGCAGGCTGGATGCCATTTCAAAAACTGGAAACATTCTTGACATTTATTTTCCTTCTCACCTCTCCTTCAGACAGATCTCCTCCCGTTCTCTGCCAGCCGTCGTCTCTCCGTCTGTCTGTCTCGTGAAAGGAATATCTGAGGAACGCTGTGAAAGAATTTGGCACAAACATCCGCTCTGACTGGAGGATGAAATGATTGGAATTTGATGGAGGAAAGTTAAGGTCACTCCAACCTTATAAAACAGTTAGAAGCACTTGTTCCGACTCTGTGATGGTGTGAAACCTCGCTGCAGTCTCTCCTCCTCGATCGGTGTGAAAGAAAGTTTCAGAATCAGGACGTCCCAGCACTGGAGCGTCGTATCGTAACAATCCTGTCTATCAGCTGAGACAGTTTGGTTCCGTGTTTTTTCCTTGTTTAGTGCAGCCTGACCCTCCATGACCTCCTTCAGGAGAATTCAGGATCCAAACTTCACGATGTTCAACCACTCAGCTTTATTACCTGGCAAATGTAGTTTGATCTTAGATGGAACAGAATTTATGACACCACTAAACAAACATGTTTAGAAAGACTCCATTTCAACAAGAGGACAACCATGCAGACACTGACTTTAATTGATAACTGTATATTTTGGTGATTTCTAGAGAGAAATCAACACTTTTTCAAGGAAAAACAACTTTGTTATCCTGAGATAATGATATAGATAAACTGACATCTTCAGAACAATCTCAAGCTCCACACCTCCTCCACTCATCCCCTTGCTCTCACTACATGATTTCTCCATTTGTCCTCTTGCTTTAAATGCATGCTTCTTCCAGTTGTCCTGTTGCTGTTTGCAAAATTCCTCCTCGTGCCCTTTGTCCGTGGCTGCATGTCTTCTCCACCAGTCTTCTTGGTGTAGCTGCCTGTCTCCCCCATTAATGTTTTTGCATTAGCTGCATGTCTCTTTCATTAATCCTTTTGCAGTAGCTGCATGTCTCCTTCATGAATCCTTTTGCAGTAGCTGCATGTCTCCTTCATGAATCCTTTTGCAGTAGCTGCATGTCTCCTTCATGAATCCTTTTGCAGTAGCTGCATGTCTCTTTCATTAATCCTTTTGCAGTAGCTGCATGTCTCCTTCATGAATCCTTTTGCAGTAGCTGCATGTCTCCTTCATGAATCCTTTTGCAGTAGCTGCATGTCTCCTTCATGAATCCTTTTGCAGTAGCTGCATGTCTCCTTCATTAATCCTTTTGCAGTAGCTGCATGTCTCCTTCATGAATCCTTTTGCAGTAGCTGCATGTCTCCTCATGAATCCTTTTGCAGTAGCTGCATGTCTCCTCATGAATCCTTTTGCAGTAGCTGCATGTCTCCTCATGAATCCTTTTGCAGTAGCTGCATGTGTCCTTCATTAATCCTTTTGCAGTAGCTGCATGTCTCCTTCATTAATCCTTTTGCAGTAGCTGCATGTGTCCATCTTTATGCATACTTGTGCTTGTCACCCCCCATGCAAAGGATTTGTAATTTTCCTCTTTCTCATCTGTGACTCTTTATTTTCTTGTCTTTTAATTTGAAAAGTGAACCTAGGTCATCTATTGCAGTGTTATTTGACAGCTTTTCTCCCAAGTGAAACAGAAAGCTCAGCAGTACAAACCTGTCCCGCAGTGGATAAACACAGGGACAGTGGCAGTCTACAGGCCGGCCTTTAGACCAGCTCAGTGACAACAGCTTTATCCCAAACAGGAAGATCAGAAGCACTGATGCTCTGACACCAAACCGACAACCACTGACATAAGCCAACCCATGATTCAGAAGGACATTTCCTTCCTAATTTAGCAAACTGGATCCAGATCTTTTATTGACTTGAATGACTTGAATCTGATTATGAGTCTATCTCCTGTGAAGATTCTCTGATTTTGTGACGTCCTCCAGTCATTCTCTGTGAGAAACTCCTCCTTCATTCATGTCTGGTTCAGTAAGGCAGATCCTCAGACGTTTGCGGTTGAAAACGTCACACAGTGCTAACATTGTTCTTTGGCGATGTGGGCGGGTGGACTTCAGCGTGACTGGCCGGTTTATTATCAGTGTCTTTGTCTGCTGCCAGCTCTGTTTGTAATTATCAGGTCATGATGGAAAGCCTCTGACATGTCCTCACCCAAGTCTCAGTCCCTGCTCATCATGCAGTACCACCATAAACAAAGAGACCCGTCCTCTAGTTCAGGGGTTCTCAACTGGTGGGTTGGGACCCAAAAGTGGGTCGCGGGGCTGTTTTCAGTGGGTTGCAAACTGGTTTTGGGATAAACAAGGGCAGAATATCTCTGATATTGAACCCCTAGGCCAGTGATACTCAACGTGTGACTCTGGAGCCACATGTGCTTCTTCTATGTCTCCATTTGAAATATTATTCCCCTTAAGAAGGGAAACTTTTGCCATTTTCACCATTTTTGCCACTTTTTGCACATTTAAGCTATCTTTTGCCATTATATACCTCTTGGTTCCTTTTTCCCAAAATTTTTGCCTCTTCTTTTTGCCACTTTTTTGCCCAGTTTTGCCTTTTTCCCCTTTTTTTTGCCCATGTAAGCCCTTTTGCTGTTCCATACCACTTGTTTCCTAGGTTTTTACCCATTTTTGCCACTCTTGACTGCTTTTTGCCCATTTAAGTTATTTTTCACTAATTTTTGTCACTTCTCACCCATTTTTTCACTTTTCCTCCCCATTTTCTCCAATTTTTTCTGCATTTTGACCATTTTTGCCACCTTGAACTTATTTTGTTATTATTGCTACTTCAAGCCGTTTTTGCCACTTTTCACCACTTAGATCAGTGGAACTCAACACGTGGCTCTTTTGTGATTATTTGTGGCTCTTTTATGTCTTAATTTAAAATATCATAAACCAAAAGACTTTTTAAAAGGGAAAAATGTTGCCATTTTCACCATTTGAGCTATCTTTTGCCATCAAACTACCCTTTTTTCCTATTTTTTTGGCCATTTTGCAACTTCTTTTTGACATTTATTCACCATTTTCACCACTTTTATCCAATTTTTGCCACTTTCATCCAAATAAGTTACTTTTCGCCTTTCAATACCACTTGTTTCCTTTTTTCCAAATTTGTACCTCTTTTTGCCACTTTTTGTCCATTCTTGCCCTTTTTCATCATTTTTTGCCTCAATTTTCCCATGTAATCTACCTTTTGCCATTACATACCACTTGTTTTCTATTTTTGCCCATCTTGACTGCTTTCTGCACATTAGTCAATTTTCACTCATTTTTTGCTACTTTGGGACCATTTTTGCCACCTGTAACCTGTAACCCTAAAGGGGCCTCCCACCCCTCTCCTCATGATTCTGACCCAGAACATGACTCCGCCCCCTCCTTACTGACATCACAGCCTTGTTGGGACATGGTGGCCATCCACCAACCATCCACTACTCCTCTATCTGGACCATCCAGGGTTGCACGGCACTCATCAGTCAACAAGACTGTTTGAAAATGAGTCTCCATGTATTTCTGGGCCCACTGCAACCGTTTCTGCTTGTGAGCATTGGTTAGGGGGGGCTGAATAGTAGGTTTATACACGACTGCAAGCCTCTGGAGGATCCTACACCTTGAGGCTGGTGGGACTCCAGAGGCACCAGCAGCTTCAGATACCTGTTTGCTGCTTTGTAATGGTATTTTAGCATCTGCTCTCTTAATCTGATGAATTAATCTGTCAGAAACCTTCCTCATCATGCCTTCATCTGCAGGAACCCGTCTGTGCTCTGAATCAGACTCTAATGTCTTCACAGTACGATGATCACGCTGAAGTTTTTCTGAAATATCTCATGTTTTCATTCTTCCTCCAAGGCATTGCTCTATTTGAGGCTTTCAGCAGAGATCCTTTTTTAGGCGCGGATGCATTCACATCTCATCGGATCCGTGCCAGAGTCCACTTGAATCGCACCCAAGACCACCTTAGTGAGATCAAAGGAGAACAGCACAGCAACAATGGGGAAACGGGATTGGTCCATCCTCTTCCTGTTTCCCATTGGTCGGTCCATCGTCTTCCTGTTTTCTATTGGTCGTTCCATCCTCTTCCTGTTTCCTATTGGTCGTTCCATCCTCTTCCTGTTTCCTATTTGTCAGTCCATCCTCTTCCTGTTTCCTATTGGTCGTTCCATCCTCTTCCTGTTTCCTATTGGTCGGTTCCTCAGAATATCCAAGAGCAGAAACGTGTTTAGAGACAGTTTTACAACACTGAACTTTGTGTCCGGTCTAAAATAAACTCAGCGGTTTAGCGGAAAACTAAACCAAGGGGCCATGTTAGTGTTCAGTTTCTGTTACTAAGACAACCACAGACACATTTAATGTACAGCCACCAGTTAACATGGGCACCCATTAAACCGGAACGCCAGTCTGCAGCATTAATAATCCATTCTGTCAGGTTTTGTCAGCAGTTGTTCGTTGTTGTTGTCATTATTTTTTCTCCGTGTAAACGCCAGGTCAGGGTTCCTTTGGCCTGGGGGACCGTAGAGTCCTCAGTGGGCCTTTAAACTTTTATTTAGAGACAGGACTTATTTTGTGTTTTTTTTCTGGCACTTTAATGGAGTGTTGTACGCTTGAACCAGACTTTGGGGTCAGGTGCACTGGGATCTGGTCTAATGTGAAACCAGACTTTACCATCCTGATCTACTGACCTTCAACTTTAAGCTTCATTACCTCTCACTAACACTGGCAAGGATCAAATGAACAAAATCAGACTACAGATAGGCAATAACCATGCTGCTATTATTGGTGACCACTCAGAGGAAAAGTTTAATTTCTGTACATGAATCTGGTTTATTTAGCCTTTCTTGGACCTCTAAATGTGTTTGAATGTTAGTATGAGTTCAGTGACTCTCTGGTGAGCTGGTTAAAGATCAGAAATGACTAAAATCTGTTAAAGAGTCGGGGAGGTCATTCTTAACCATGTTAGCTCCAAACCCTGATACTAGAGCAGAGTTATTGAGGCTGTCCTTAAACATCCTTCTGGTTGTCTCTCCTCTGCATGCTCCAAACTGGCGCCCTACGACCTGTCGTCAACGTTGTCCTCAAGCTCTGGCAGACGCAGCCTCGGGCTGTGCAGGTATAACAGGATTAGAGGCAGAACCAAACGCTGAATCACTGACCGTTAACCCGACAGACGGCACAGAGGACACCATGATCAGCTTTAAAAATCTAACTGGACAATCCAGTAAACCAGGGGGCCTCGACCTTTTCAGCCCACATCCCCAAAATAAAGGTGCCAAAGACCAGGGACCCCCAAAATAAAGGTGCCAAAGACCAGGGACCCCCAAAATAAAGGTGCCAAAGACCAGGGACCCCCAAAATAAAGGTGCCAAAGACCAGGGACCCCCAAAATAAAGGTGCCAAAGACCAGGGACCCCCAAAATAAAGGTGCCAAAGACCAGGGACCCCCAAAATAAAGGTGCCAAAGACCAGGGACCCCCAAAATAGAGGTGCCAAAGACCAGGGACCCCCAAAATAAAGGTGCCAAAGACCAGGGACCCTCAAAATCAAGGTGCCAGAGACCAGGGACCCCCAAAATAGAGGTGCCAGAGACCATGACCCCCAAAATAAAGGTGCCAGAGACCAGGGACCCCCAAAATCAAGGTGCCAAAGACCAGGGACCCCCAAAATAGAGGTGCCAGAGACCATGACCCCCAAAATAAAGGTGCCAAAGACCAGGGACCCCCAAAATAGAGGTGCCAAAGACCAGGGACCCCCAAAATAAAGGTGCCAAAGACCAGGGACCCCCAAAATCAAGGTGCCAAAGACCAGGGACCCCCAAAATCAAGGTGCCAGAGACCAGGGCCCTCCAAAATTAATGGTGCCAGAGACCTGGGACCCCCAAAATCAAGGTGCCAGAGACCAGGAACCCCCAAAATAAAGGTGCCAGAGACCAGGGACCCCCAAAATCAAGGTGCCAGAGACCAGGGACCCCCAAAATCAAGGTGCCAAAGACCAGGGACCCCCAAAATAGAGGTGCCAAAGACCAGGGACCCCCAAAATAAAGGTGCCAAAGACCAGGGACCCCGAAAATAAAGGTGCCAAAGACCAGGGACCCCCAAAATAAAGGTGCCAAAGACCAGGGACCCCCAAAATAAAGGTGCCAAAGACCAGGGACCCCCAAAATAGAGGTGCCAAAGACCAGGGACCCCCAAAATAAAGGTGCCAAAGACCAGGGACCCTCAAAATCAAGGTGCCAGAGACCAGGGACCCCCAAAATAGAGGTGCCAGAGACCATGACCCCCAAAATAAAGGTGCCAGAGACCAGGGACCCCCAAAATCAAGGTGCCAAAGACCAGGGACCCCCAAAATAGAGGTGCCAGAGACCATGACCCCCAAAATCAAGGTTCCACAGACCAGGGACCCCCAAAATAGAGGTGCCAAAGACCAGGGACCCCCAAAATAAAGGTGCCAAAGACCAGGGACCCCCAAAATCAAGGTGCCAAAGACCAGGGACCCCCAAAATCAAGGTGCCAAAGACCAGGGACCCCCAAAATAAAGGTGCCAGAGACCAGGGCCCTCCAAAATTAATGGTGCCAGAGACCTGGGACCCCCAAAATCAAGGTGCCAGAGACCAGGAACCCCCAAAATAAAGGTGCCAGAGACCAGGGACCCCCAAAATCAAGGTGCCAGAGACCAGGGACCCCCAAAATCAAGGTGCCAAAGACCAGGGACCCCCAAAATAGAGGTGCCAAAGACCAGGGACCCCCAAAATAAAGTTGCCAAAGACTAGGGACCCCCAAAATCAAGGTGCCAAAGACCAGGGACCCCCAAAATAGAGGTGCCAAAGACCAGGGACCCCCAAAATAAAGGTGCCAAAGACCAGGGACCCTCAAAATCAAGGTGCCAGAGACCAGGGACCCCCAAAATAGAGGTGCCAGAGACCATGACCCCCAAAATAAAGGTGCCAGAGACCAGGGACCCCCAAAATCAAGGTGCCAAAGACCAGGGACCCCCAAAATAGAGGTGCCAGAGACCATGACCCCCAAAATAAAGGTGCCAAAGACCAGGGACCCCCAAAATAGAGGTGCCAAAGACCAGGGACCCCCAAAATAAAGGTGCCAAAGACCAGGGACCCCCAAAATCAAGGTGCCAAAGACCAGGGACCCCCAAAATCAAGGTGCCAAAGACCAGGGACCCCCAAAATAAAGGTGCCAGAGACCAGGGCCCTCCAAAATTAATGGTGCCAGAGACCTGGGACCCCCAAAATCAAGGTGCCAGAGACCAGGAACCCCCAAAATAAAGGTGCCAGAGACCAGGGACCCCCAAAATCAAGGTGCCAGAGACCAGGGACCCCCAAAATCAAGGTGCCAGAGACCAGGGACCCCCAAAATCAAGGTGCCAGAGACCAGGGACCCCCAAACAAAGGTGCCAGAGACCAGGGACCCCCAAAATCAAGGTGCCAGAGACCAGGGACCCCCAAAATCAAGGTGCCAGAGACCAGGGACCCCCAAAATCAAGGTGCCAGAGACCAGGGACCCCCAAACAAAGGTGTCAGAGACCTGGGACCCCCAAAATAATGGTGTCAGAGACCAGGGACCCCCAAAATAAAGGTGCCAGAGACCAGGGACCCTCAAAATAATGGTGTCAGAGACCAGGGACCCCCAAAATAAAGGTGTCAGAGACTGGGGACCCCCATATTAAAGGTGCCAAAGACCAGGGACCCCCAAAATAAAGGTGCCACAGACCAGGAATCCCCAAAATAAAGGTGCCAGAGACAAGGGACCCTCAAATAAAGGTGTCAGAGACTGGGGACCCCCACTGTACCTGAAGGTGGCTGAACACAGTCATGAATAGTTTAGAATAGTCATGTAGAGACAAGGATGTCTATGAAGGTGGAGACATGGAAGAGCTTTCTGGGACCCAGCCAAACTGAGGGCCAGCAAAACCATGGTCCATTGTCAAGTTAAGCTGTTGTATTTTATTTTTAACCTTAATAATATCAACTCTTATCAAAGAAACACAATTTAATTCATTTGTGTAGTAAGTAGCCCTCTCAAAAATGTTAATCCTTTTGTTAAAAACAGAATTAAAATACATTAAAAATAACTGAAATGGCATCAAAATGGCAACCAAAAAAATAAATGGAGAGAAAGATGGTAAAATTAGATTTTACAAGTAGCAGAAATGGGTTAGAAATGCCCAAAATTGGTAAAAATAATAACCAAAAATTTGGTGTGGAAGTTTGGTGAAATGGGATGAACATTGATATTCACAGACATCAAAGGGTTAACTGAGGCAGAAATAGTCAGAAGGCAAAAATGGGCATATCAAATTGTGAAATGGGGCTTAAAAAGTGGGAAAAGGGGTTAATAGTGGCAATAATGTGACAATAGAGCCAACAATCAGCAGAGAAAAACAGGCAGAATAAAAATGGTGGAAAGGCTTTAAAACAGACAAGAAATGGGTTTCAAGTTGCAAAAATGTGTTAAAGTTGGCAAAATTGATGGGAAAAAGTGAAAAAATTGGTTAAAATTATACAAAATTTTTAAGTGGCAACTTTAAAAATCTTTTTTTTTAAGGCATCTGGAGACCCCCTTAGTGTCTCGCGACCCCAACACTGAGAACCCCTGCTGTAAAAAGTCCTTTAAATAGTTCACCTGCAAAATAATCAAAGGGAAGTGGAACTGAGTTATTAATGCAGCAAACGCCTCAGTGAGAGACTGATGTAGAGCCAAAGGGGCGGGGCCACACACTCACAATTAAACTCACAGTAGGTCAGATTCTGCCACCAGGGGGCGATGACACAGTGTGACGAGTCAGATCAGCACTGCCCGTTCACTTCCTGTTTTGAATTGAATTGATAAATAAATGCCCCCCCCCCCCCATGAGGCATTTGAGTGTTCGTTTATAGAATTCTCATAATGAGGGAGAAATGTGCTGAGAACAGTCACGTGTGCTCGAGGACATGCAGGTCATGCCTGAATCCTTCCTTCCCTTTCCAACCAGCTCAGACCATGGTTGGGAACGGTTTATATCGAACTCTTAGTGAGAGCTGGAGTCAAACAGACATTAAGGACGGGATCAAGATTCAGGAAAACGTCAGTGAATGAGTGGTTCTGGCCGTCCTTCTCAGACAGATTCACTGTGACATGAGGAATAAATCACTTTAAATTTTTTTTTTTTTTTTTTGCAATCATGTGATCCATAGGAAGAGTAAATGCCTGATTGAAGACAGGAAGTGAAAAGTTAGTACTTTCCAGCTCTAAATGGAGCAGTGCGCCGCAGTAATCATCAGAACATTTCTACACACATCCCTACTCTTTAGAGAAGTGTGACTGACCTGACTGTAGTGAGTGAAAGTAAACGCTGATGTACTATCACCAGAATGAACATGGTGGGCTGAGAGACCCAGGAATGATGAGCTGTTCATGAACGAGCCTGTTCTTCTAAACGGCTCTTTAATGTGAGCCACTGTAGCTAGCTCCTGTCTGAGTGCCAGCTTCCTTTCCTCCGTCCTCTGTCCTTATTTAACCCACATTTAAAAAGACAAGAGCAGCCAGCTCTGCTGAGCTGAGCCACGTGATCTGGATCTCTACAAAGAGACGGGAGAGACTGGACAGACATCAGCTGAGATCAGAGTTTAAAGACTTAAACCAGGAAACAACTGGGCTGGACCAGACGATTGCTTTGTAGAAACAGACCATACAGGAGTGTTGCTGACATCGCTCATCCAGGCTGTAGAAGGAGGATGTTTGTTGGATGGATGCTGACTTTTTAAAAATTTATGTTTTGGCTTTTTGTGCCTTTATTAGATAGAGGAGGACAGTGGATAGAGTCAGAAACAGGGTCAAGAGTGGGGGTGAGACATGCGGTAAAGGGCCTCAGGACGGATTCGAACCCGGGCCGCCTGTGCACATGGGGAGCACCTTTAACCACTAGGCCACCTGCTCCCCTTAAAGTGTTTTTTTTGCCTGAATATTTCACCACATTGGGACACTGAAGAGAAGAGTGTTTCATTTGAGGCCTTAGTTGTGACCTTTAGTAGTTTCTCTATGCAGAAATCACTACTTACCCCTCATCTGGAGTTCTCTGCAGCTGTGTGACATCATCTGCAAAGAACCAATGGAGTGAGAGTAAGAACTGCAGCTGCTGAAGCGTTGCATCATCTCCTTCAGTCCCTGAGCGGCAAGTGGGTGCAAGTTTCAGTTCGTCTCGTCTTCAGTCTTTGGTTTGAACGAGGCTTTAGAGCAGTGACACTCAACATGTGGCTCTTCTGTCATGATTGAGGCTCTTTTATGTCTTCATTTTAAACATTATTCCCCCAGAAAACCGTAGAAAAGGGAAACTCTGACCTCAGAAATCATCCACTGCAGGTCGCTTTATCACTTTGTTTCCCACACTTACACAGCAGCCCTAGTTGTCAAACTTGATTGTCAACCTAGATTTTTTTCCATTTTGCCCCGTTTTTTTTGTTTGTTTGTTTCTTACCAGTTTTACTCAATTTTTACATCATTTAGCTCAATTTTGCATCTTCTTTTTGTCATTTTTCACCATTTTTGACACTTTAAACCTGCTATTTGCAATTTTTGCCTTTTTTTTGCCATTTTTTGCCACTTTTAGCCTATTTAAGCTGCCTTTTGCCATTAAATGCCACTTTTTTTACATTTTGCTACCCGTTGCTGTTTTTTCCCCATTTTCCCTCCACTAGGAGGTCGTGTGATCGAGTGGGTTTGTTCGTTTTTTTGTTTTTTTTAATTTGTTAGTTAGTTTGTTTGTTAGCAACATAACTCAAAAAGTTGTGGATGGATTTTGATTAAATTATCCGGAAATGTCAGAAATGGCATAAGGAAGAACTGATAAGATTTTGGGACCATCTGGATCCAGGAAGGATTTTGTACTATTGGGAGATAGGGCTAATGGCGGAGGTCTGCACTGTTACCACTTTACACCAGGAGATGGCGGACATGAGTAACTTCAATCCCAGCAGCATGTTTTTGGTGTGTTTCTATTCAAAGTTTTGGAGTTTATAGAGTTCGAAAGATGCACGCCCGGTCGAGGAGACTAGTCGGAGCATAACGGAGAGAGAGACAGCGAATTGTAGTGAGAATACTCACAATGCTGGGAGGAATAGAGGAATATTCACCCTCTGCCATGACTTCCAGTTGTCCAGTGAGACCATGGGTGAGACTGTCAGTGCATCTGTTGGCACCCGTAGCGAAGCCAGTGCTTTACCTCACCATGTTTCCACCCCTCTGGGGAGGAAGTAATCGGCGAATGCTGGGGGGGGGGGCACATGGGGACAGATCCAGGATTTTTTGAAAGGATTTTTCACTATTGGGAGATAGGGCTAATGGCAGAGGTCTGTGCTCTCTCGGTGCTTTTCTAGTTTTTTATTCATTTCTCACCCATTTTTGCCACTTTCTGCTGGTTTTTTTTTTGCCACTTTTTTACCCAGTTTGTGTAATTTTACGCCTATTTTGCCGACCTTTCACCTCTTAGGTTGTGGCTCTGTGTTTTTCAACAGTTTGGCTCTTTGGTTGAGCAGGGTTAAATATCACTGCTTTAGACAGAACTCAAGCATGACCGCTGCTCCAGGCCAGGTTTTATCTTTGACAGTTTGTATGCACCTGATCCACAATGATATGCAGGTTTTAGGTCTGAACCATTCTAAAGAGGCATTAAACTGAGACTACTATCTGATATGAATTAATGTATTCAGGGAAAAATAAGCAAAGTAGGATTTTTATGCAAACTCTAGAAAAATGTTCGTCCCTGAACGTCCCTGCTGCAAAAATATGCATTAAACTGGTATTTAGGACATCAGGAAATCCTGCACCTTATGTGTTTTGACATGTATCTAGTGTGTTCACAAGCCTCTCTCTGATTCTCTGTACCACAGCCCAGATTCATGTCTCCCCCTCCCTCATCAGCATGCTGCAGGTTTCACTGCCATTACTGCACAATATTACTACATGTTACAACCTCTTAGAGGGAAATGAAGCAGCTCTCGTCTGATTGGTCCATTTCTGATGCTGATCCTCGTGAGACATGCACTCCCATCCAGAGTCTGTATGAAGTCTTTGTGTTTGCAGAGAACTCCCCGCGGGCTGCAGCATAGATGTAAGGCTGTGACCCGCTTCGACGATTCGACCACAAACGTGTCTGAGAGGGCGAGACGCGGATACGTAACCTCAGACCAGAAAACATGAAAGTCATTAGTCGGCTATCGGCGCTATCTTTAACGTGTGTCAGAAACGTGCTCTGGCCTCTGCACCCCGTTCACCTCTCTGACAGATGGATCCAACAACATAAGACGTGTTTTTGGAGGAGAGGCATCACAGGTTTGCAGAACAGGCTCCTCATTAGCATATGTTCTCGTTTTTAACAGCCAACACAGGGCACTCAGTGAGCGCGCCATGTGCTGCCCCATTCCTGAGTTAATTTGTAACTAGCATCAGCGCCCTGGCGAAAAGGAAAATGCAGAAGTTTTGAAATATTGCTGGCTGTAAGCGCTGCCCCGTGGAACGGCTCTCCCAGCATACACAGGGCCGTAGTGTATGTGGAGCCCAGTGTAATTAAAGGGTGCTATAGTGCTGGCAGGACTGAGGTGAAGTTTGTCCCACTGACTCAAGGGATATTTCAGGAGGTGTGTTTAAGTGACAGAGCTGTGAGGAATGTTCCAGCAACACTCTGAATCTTCCTTATTAACAGACATGCCGCCGGGGTTACTGTGATTTCAATCGCCAGCCTTGTTTGTGTAGCAGCCCAATGTATTTTTAATCGTTCGGATACCCAAGGAAAAGTTAATATCAGGCCAGCCAAGGACATTTTTACTCCAACAGACCCACTACGTCTCTATCAGCGATTGAATGTTTGGTTTGAAATAACAGCAGAGTGTTAGCACTGATGGAAACTGGGTTTCCATCAGTGCTAACACAGCTGCTAGTGTGTCGCCGCTCTGCCTGTTTGGACGCATGCGGCAGGATCAACTGTGCACGCCGCTGCTCTGCTATAAAACGGTGATGAATGTGAGCAGAAAAAGAAGCTACAGCTGACTGTAGCTGGCTGCATACACCCCCAAATTTGTATTATAGCTCACTCATACGGTCATCGACAGGAAGTACTGTACTCCGCTGAGGGAAGGAGGATCGACAAACCCCAGTCACCCTCTGGATGTCCTTGCAGATTACCAGGGCATGGAGAAAATCTGTTGAAAAAAATAACACAGCCTACACCTGCAGGGCAGAATAAGAGGTGGATGTAGCGAGTAAGCATGGCCTAGAGCACTGTCAGGTAGGAAGGAGGGTTTCCACCAACCCCTGGTCCCCTCAGGTCTCTGTCCCTCAGGTCTCTGGCCCTCAGGTCTCTGTCCCTCAGGTCTCTGTCCCTCAGGTCTCTGGCCCTCAGGTCTCTGGCCCTCAGGTCTCTGGCCCTCAGGTCTCTGGCCCTCAAGTCTCTGGCCCTCAGGTCTCTGGCCCTCAGGTCTCTGGCCCTCAAGTCTCTGGCCCTCAGGTCTCTGGCCCTGGTTGGAAGCATTTCCAGAAGTTGTAGCCTTCTATGTGGCTGGAGGGAAAAGTCTCCAACACCCCCAGCTTCACCAACATTCTGCACTCTGCCTTTAAAGGTGATGCCATCCTTTAAGGTCTCTAGAAAATTTCATCCTCAGCTGTAATATGAAGGCCAGTCTAGACCCCCAGTTTTCATTCCAGTCTAACCTAGACTCTACAAGGTTCATTTACAGTAAACTGTGCGACCAGAAAAATATGAGGGAGAAAAGCTGTTAAAGAGCTAAGCTAATCTCTAAGCTCAGTCCCCTCTAGACTGTGGTCTCAGTCCAAGACTCCTCTAGACTGTGGTCTCAGTCCTTAACTCCTCTAGACTCTGGTCTCAGTCCAAGACTCCTCTAGACTCTGGTGTCAGTCCAAGACTCCTCTAGACTCTGGTCTCAGTCCTAGACTCCTTAAGACAGTGGTCTCAGTCCAAGACTCCTCTAGACTCTGGTCTCAGTCCTAGACTCCTTAAGACAGTGGTCTCAGTCATGGACTCCTCTAGACTCTGGTCTCAGTCCAAGACTCCTCTAGACTCTGGTGTCAGTCCAAGACTCCTCTAGACTCTGGTCTCAGTCCAAGACTCCTCTAGACTCTGGTGTCAGTCCAAGACTCCTCTAGACTCTGGTCTCAGTCCTAGACTCCTTAAGACAGTGGTCTCAGTCATGGACTCCTCTAGACTCTGGTCTCAGTCCAAGACTCCTCTAGACTCTGGTGTCAGTCCTAGACTTCTCTAGACTCTGGTTTCCCTTCATCAGTGTAGACCTGTAGTTGGAGGTCTGCAGGACTCAGGGCTCTGGATCCCCTCCTCTCCAGATAGACCAGGTCTGCTCTCTTTAGTAAAGTCATAGGGGTCATAGCTGACAGAAGCAGGAGCTAACCTTCCTCCATCCTCTCTGATTCCTGATCACTCTTCCTCACTTCCTGCTCCACCTCTGACCTTCAGCCATCTTTGACTCTAACAACCCCCTGGCTTCATCCTGATCTGTGCCAAAGGTCAAAGGTGAGACAGTCTAAACCCACAATCACCACTGTGCAGACCCTGAGTCGGCCTGGAGAACATGACAGCGTTTTCTGAACCCTGTGGTCTGTTGTCAGGACCAGCTGATGGTCCAGTCTGAACCCTGTGGTCTGTTGTCAGGACCAGCTGATGGTCCAGTCTGAACCCTGTGGTCTGTTGTCAGGACCAGCTGATGGTCCAGTCTGAACCCTGTGGTCTGTTGTCAGGACCAGCTGACGGTCCAGTCTGAACCCTGTGGTCTGTTGTCAGGACCAGCTGACGGTCCAGTCTGAACCCTGTGGTCTGTTGTCAGGACCAGCTGATGGTTCAGTCTGAACCCTGTGATTTGTTGTCAGGACCAGCTGATGGTCCAGTCTGAACCCTGTGGTCTGTTGTCAGGACCAGCTGACGGTCCAGTCTGAACCCTGTGGTCTGTTGTCAGGACCAGCTGACGGTCCAGTCTGAACCCTGTGGTCTGTTGTCAGGACCAGCTGACGGTCCAGTCTGAACCCTGTGGTCTGTTGTCAGGACCAGCTGACGGTCCAGTCTGAACCCTGTGGTCTGTTGTCAGGACCAGCTGATGGTCCAGTCTGAACCCTGTGGTCTGTTGTCAGGACCAGCTGACGGTCCAGTCTGAACCCTGTGGTCTGTTGTCAGGACCAGCTGACGGTCCAGTCTGAACCCTGTGGTCTGTTGTCAGGACCAGCTGACGGTCCAGTCTGAACCCTGTGGTCTGTTGTCAGGACCAGCTGATGGTCCAGTCTGAACCCTGTGGTCTGTTCTCCCACTGAGAGCTCCCTGTAGGGGGGATCATAACTCCTGAGGGAGGGGAGATGAACCCAAGGTTTTGTCCTAATTTCACCGTTTAAAGAACCATTGTCCAGTCTTTTCTTAATTCCTTCAGAGTTTCTTCAGTGTTGAGACGGTCAGGGCAGGGCGGTGATCCTGAACCTCATGTCTGCCTGAGCTACAAACACACCATCTCTCTCTCTCTCTCTCTCTCTCTCTCGGTTAGCCCGTTGATCTCTCGCTGCCTCCTGGACTTGGTTGGCTCTGGTAATGCTGTTCCACTTTTATTTTGCTCACGTCAAGCGCTCCAATCCAATTAGCAAACAATTGCATGAAACCAGAGCACCTCCAGTGTTCCAGGGTTGTTGTGTAGATGTGGCCGATGCTGCTGCTCTCTGAAACAGATTTTCATCAGATCACTGGAGGCTGAGAACAAGTTTAACAGCCCAGAACCATATCATGATGGGAGTTGGCTAGATGTTGATACACAACACTTACACATAGATACGTTTCCATAGAGAATAAATGATTTTAACTATGCCAGAGTTTAAGCTTAGATAGGATTCTAGTGAAATTCAAACTATACCATGCTCTGAGGGACTTTTTCTAAATTCAGCACTAACCTGCCCTTGGACTTCAGGATGTACTGATGAGATTCTGGAGGTCAAAGGTCATGGTGACCCTCCGTATTGTGAGGTCACAGTGACTCTTTTAGGAGCTAAACCTCCTTTATAAACAGAACACCAACAGTAGTTATCCAGGTAAGATGAACCTGCCTGGTGATAGTTGGAGTTTATTTGACATCATCAGTGAAAACGCGACACTGATACCTGCAGGAAAACTGAATTACACAGATACATGGCCACATGTGGAACTGGGTGGAGTTGGCAAGGAGCCAAGGAAACCCAGTGGCTGAAGATCATTTAGGGCGGTTTCACATCAGGAATCTGGGTTTGGATCCCAGTCCAGTTCATTAGATCAGGGGTTCTTAACCTTTTCAGACCGCGACCCCCAAAATAAAGGTCCCAGAGACCGGGGACCCCCACGGTACCTAGAGGTGGTTGAACACAGCCATGAACATTCTAGAAAAGTCATGTTGGGACAAGGCTGTCCATGAGGGGGATAAAGGGGAGAGCTTTCTGGGACCCAGCTAAACTGGGGCCCATGGAGGTCAGCAAAACCATGGTCCACTGTGAAGTTAAGCTGTGAAACCACATTTTATATTTGACCTGAATAATAACCACTCTGATCAAAGCAACACTTATCTTTATTTATTCATTTAGCCTTCTTTAGATGAAAAAACTTTTGTTAAAACATAACTTAAATGGGTTAAACATTGCTTAAATTGGTTATTAATGTCTAACACTTGTGAAAAGGTGATGAAACTGGATTTCTAAACAACATAAATGGGTTAAAGTGGCAAAAATTAGATAAACATGGCACAAAATAACTATAAATGGGTTAAAGTGGCAAAAACAGGCACATAAAATGGTAAAAAGGGATTAAAAATGGGTGAAATGGCTATGAAGGCCCAAAAATGGTGGAAATTAGGTAGAAAGGGGTGGAAAATTGATATAAACGGGCAAAATGGGTCAACTGTAGTTAAAATGGGCAAAAGTATGGAAAAAGATGTTGATAGAAGCAGTAATGGGCCAACAGGGGCAAAAATAGGCAGAAAGTAGCAAGAATTGGTGTAGAAGTGGCAGAAACAGACAGAAGAAAGTGATGGACAGGTTTGAAATAGAAAAAAAAAAGGGTTTTAGCCCAACTGATTTATCTGTGGGCCAATTCATCGGGCCAATTATAGCGTATCACAGATTAATCAACGTCAGCCAGTATGTAGCCGATATGGTAACCTTTTTTGCTGCGTGGGGATTTTGTTGCTCTGCATGTATCCATGCTGAACTCAGCCTGAGTACCTGGCCCCTCCCCCCAGACACGAGTGCAGCCATCAGTGCAGCAGCAGCTCTCCTTCACTCAGTGTTGCCAACTTAGCGACTTCGTTGCTATATTTAGAGAGTTTTCAGACCCCTCTAGCGACCATTTTTTCAAAAAAGCAACTAGCGACAAATCTAGCAACTTCCTCTGGTGTTATTGAAGAGTTTTGGAGACTGTGACGTGAAAGCATGTATCACTGTTGCTCTTCTCAGTGAGCAGTGGGTGCTGCTGTGGGCCCGTCCCGGTCCCTAAGCACTTACACGCCCGTTTCAGACTGGGAGCGTGTTTTGCTGCTTGCGTGTGCCGCGTGTGTCAGCTCCGGTTCCTGCTGGTGCAGCTTTCACACAGGGCGCCAGTTTTTCTGTGTGTCAGCTGCATCTCCCTGCTCTCAAAGCCCTGTCCTTCTTCATAAGTTTTACCTCAATAAAACCCCTAAAAGTGACTTGATTCAGTGTACGGTGGAAGTTTGTCAGGAACGGTGAACGGAGTTTCTCTATAGAAAATTTGAAAAGCACAAACCAGAAAAGCATTCATACGTGTTTATCTTTCCTGTGACATATTCTACCAGTGTGGAGACAGAACGTTTCACTAATAGTAGATCTTTAGAGAACAGCTTTATAAAACAGGCACATTTAAGCTTGTGGCCTAATTTTAAAAATAGTCTTGTTTAGGGCATCTGGAGACCCCCTCTCAGAGTCTCGCGAGCCCCACGGGGATCCCGACCCCAACGTTGAGCACCCCTGCATAAGATCAGTGGGAATGTAAGCATAGTGAACTGTGCCTGAGTTCTTGAAGATGTTGTCATGGTGACGCATCACTGGACGTGCACATCATCAAATAAAAGTTTATTTAAGTCATAAATTCTCCTTTTATAAAACAAAACCGATCCAGTGATGGACTCCTTCACTCCTGTTCACTCCTGTTTCTGTTCTTACTCTAAACTCTTGCACTCAGCATCAAGCCTGACATCTTATTTAACCAACATCAGTTCAATCTTAAAGACTTAAAGATATTTCTGAGAGTTAGAGAGCCACTGATATTCTTGATCCTCTCCAGTGAGTCGTTATGAAATGAGTGATTTTCTCTTCATGCCCGTATGACAAACTCTACAGAATCAAATCCAGTCCTTTATCACAGGGATCATCTGGACTGAAACTGTTCTGCTGCCAGGATCAGGATCTGCTCCATCACATGAAGCGGACACAGATGAACGAAAGCCATCATGAATACCTCCAAATCCCACGCTGTGGCAGCTCCACCCCTCACCTGTGCCAGGTGTGACGCTGGTGTTTCAACACTCTGGCGCTAATTCAGACATGGCCGTGTTTTTCACAGCCTGCATGCAGCAGACATTTATTTACAAACTCCCTTATTATCCTTACAACTGTTAGTCAGGAGATCTTAGTCAGAGTTTTTAACATCTCTTAACAGGATCTGCAGTTAAAGGTACAGTTCACACACAGTAAAAACTGGAGTGTTAATTTCTCAGAGTTAGGTTGATTTAACTCCCTAAGTGTAATTTTAACTCCACCCTGAGTTAAGTGGTCTTCAGTGTTGGAGTTGTTTGACAGTGTTGATCCCATCAACACTGCAGAGAGTCAATTGATATAAGCTTGATATACTTTCATCTCAAAATTTGAATAATTTTCCCATGATGCCCTCATGCAGAATGTTTAAATGTGTTTTAGATGTTTTGAATTGTGTTTGGATATGTTTAGATGATGCCTATTGTACAGTAATCATTGCTTGAAGTCCTTTGTTCATGTTTCTGGTGGATTGTTGAAGATTTTTAAGTTTTTAAACTTTCCACCATGAGTGAAATTGTTTACTGAGTAAGTGACTTCCTGCCTGTCCCGCAAAGTGTGGCGTATGTGTAAAGCAACGAGGGCTGCAAGAGTGAACAAAGTGTAAGTGTTCATCGCTTACCGTGGGTCACAACTATATAACAACCTTGTTAAGTTGCCTGAGTAACACACTTAGGCAATTATTGATTATGTTATTAATCAATCTGCTGGAACACAACAGAAAAAAATGGTCTTACTAAGGTGTTAAAAAACTCCATCATGTGTTGAAAAGTAATACTTAAATGCTCCGATGTATCACTATTGGAGAACTATATAAACTCAGCATAGGCGTTAAATTTAACTCTATATAGAGTTGATTTGTTATTACAGAAGAATAGATAACCAACACAACTGGGAGTCATTTTTACACTCCTCAGAGTTGATTAACATGTAGTGGTAAGTTCTATTAACTCTGTACAGTGTTAGCCAGTGTTCATTTTTTACTCGATTTTGAGTTAATTTTACTCTGAAATTTTAACACTGTGGAAAGAGTTAATTTAACACTAGTTCTGGTTAGGACCAAATACACTCGGACACAGTGTTAAATTTAACTCTTTAAGTGTTGATTTAACACTGCAAAATTTGCTGTGCACTTTAACTCTGATACGATGCCTTGTTCAGCATCACGATCCTCAGTACCGAGGGATCGGAAGCAGGATGTTTACATGGGACTGTAGAAATGATCATTTATGAAACACCTAAAGCAGGGCTGTACGTCAACTTTTTTTTGCCCGAGCACTGGTGTTACAGAGGTTGACAATCTTGTAGCACAGAACAAAAACCTATAGCACAATATATAAATGTTTGTTACAGCTCTAAAAGCAAGATGTAACCAAAATATATGCTTAGTGTGTGAATGTACTAAAACCAAAACAGCCCAGATTGCACATTATGGAACATTTCCTCATCATTCTCCGCTATATGGCCATAACTCCCGAGTTCATTGGTTTAGTTGGCTGGATGTGGGTGTTATCCTCGAAATGAGCCGTTCTGATCGCTCTGATCAGAACTGGACTCCCCGTTATGCCTATGTGGTAGCCACATGCTAACTCGTCATCAGCGTGTGCTCCTAACAGCAGTCGAGGTCGTAGAAAGCTATGCCGAATCAGACCGGGAGTGGAGAGAGAACTTGACATTTTTTGACATTTTTTCGGTTACAGAAAGCTTTCAGTGTTGCTCTCTGCGCTTGTTTGGATTCAGACACGTTGTCTGGTTCAGACAGAAGCTCCGCTGCGGCTCAGTCCCTGCTAATGACAAGCCTGCTAGTCGTTAGCTGGGTCACAACGACTAATTAGCTGTATATAACAACTAACCCGTCCCCCGTAACTGTCACATTGTCATGCCAAAGCGGGGGCAGAAGAGCGGCATCTTCGTTTTCTTTTGCAGAAAGCATTACGTGTTTCTCTCAGCGCTAGCTGTGAGGCAGAAATGTGTTGTTCTGGCTGAGGCCGAGCTAACGTTTGGCTAGCAGCCACAAGCACTCACACAACAAGTTCCCTTTTCCCCCTCATCTATCACATGATCACACCAAAGCAGCTCAGGAGAGGAGTAACAACATCTTTCCCAACATGAAAAGCTTATAGGGTTGTTTTATTTTTTTCTCATACATAAATGTGGCCCAGTTCTGGTGAAACAGAGGCTAAAGCTATATCTGAGTATTTAGAGCAGTGGAGGCAGCCATGACAGGGCTTTCAGCACAAGTAAACCCTGCCCATAGAGCAACTCTGGATGAGCCATACATAAATGATGTTAACTCGAGCCTAGTTAGTGGAGGCAGCCATTAGTGACAGCATTCAGTCCAAGCAAACGCAACTCTGTAGTATATGGCTCATACAGAAGCGTCACTCACTCAGTTACTTACCGACAGACATACTCAGACACAGACATCGCCATATGTAGGGCTGCCCTCAGCGGTCAGCCAAAAAACACCAAAAACGTGGGTACACGGTGCAGCACTACTTTTTTAATATTCCGCTTGGGTCAGTGCGTCATTGTGTTTATGCTAGCTACAGTGTTTGAGCTGTACAAGTAAGCAGCATCTGGCTGGTGATGCTGATGTTCAGCTCGCTCTCATTGGCTGGTGTAGGTACATCTCTCCATCAGAGGCAGCCTGATCTGGAATAGTCAATTCCAACATGTTTGATACTGATGATTCCAGATCAAAGACGGTCATCGTTGATCAGGAGCAGTGAAGTAAAAGGTTGTTTGCAGTCACCTAACTCTGATAACGCACGGCTGCTGCCAGATGGAGGAAGGAAGTGAAGAACGGCATGTTTGGATCAGTGGAGGAAAGTTAAAACATTAAAGCTCTAGGTGGCGCTGAATGCTGCAGTCATCATCAGAACATTTCTACATCCATCAGCATTCATCCCCACACTCTACAACAACAGAGATTTTACCACAGGTGAACTGGTCTACCTGGAGAGGAGGGGATCCAGATCACTGATGACTTAGTCCTGCAGACCTCCTACTACAGGTCTAGACTGAGGAAGGGAGACCAGAGTCTAGAGGAGTCTAGGACTAAGACCAGATTCTAGAGGAGTCTAGCACTGAGACCAGATTCTAGAGGCATCTCTGACTGAGACCAGAGTCTAGAGGAGTCTCTGACTGAGACCAGAGTCTAGAGAAATCTGGAACTGAGACCAGAGTCTAGAGGAGTCTTGGAGTGAGACCAGAGTCTAGAGAAGTCTGGACCTGAGACCAGAGTCTATAGGAGTCAATGACTGAGACCAGAGTCTTGGGGAGCCTAGGAGTGAGACCAGATTCTAGAGGAGTTTAGCACTGAGACCAGAGCCTAGAGGAGTCTAGGTCTGAGACCAGAGTCCAGAAGAGTCTAGGTCTGAGACTAGAGTCTAGAGGAGACTAGACTGAGACCATAGTCCACAGGAATCTAGGTCTGAGCTATGAGGCTAGCTGAGCCTTTTTAACAGCTTTTCCCCCTCGTTTTGTCATAAGATTTGATCATATACTGCTCGTTCAGAAAGACCTCGGAGTATAAAGGAAAATATTTGTAACTGCTGATTATTTAAAGACACCAAATAAAAAATTCACAGAAGCTATCAGAAACATGAATGTTCTTCCTTCTTTACCATCTTTATTTCTCCGTTGGAGCTCCATCGGAGCTGCTGAAGGTTCACAGCGGCATGTTTCCATACTTACTTCCTGTTCTGCTCCGTCCCACAGTGGTGATCATGTGCATGCCTGCAGACAAAATCCGGGACATCATGCTGGCTGCTCACAGACGACGGCTGACCAACAGGAACCACATGTTCTTCAATGTGGAACTCTTCAATGCCACCTCATACGGTACGTTTGACGTCACATGACCTTTACTTTTTCTAATATTACAAATTGCCCTGATGAAGAAGGTTACATTTCCTGCTGCACCTGAATCCACCAGTTTCTATGTAGATTAGAAGTAGGCAGCTGTTTAGTCCTTTAGCTCTACACATAGAGAAGGTGATCAGAGCTTCCATGTTCAGAACCATGACCTCTTGGTGAGGGTGAAGGTCTGTCAGTGTAACCTGTGCAGGGGTCCGTTCCAACAGACCTCTCTGCTTTGGAACGTTCCTGACTGAAAGGAGTATTTAGTGTTGGCCATGATGAAGGCTGTTCCAACTGGGTGCTTTCACACTAGGCCCAGTTGATTCGAACCGCACCGCAGCGCGATTCCTCCCCCTCCCCCTTCCCCTGCAGGCTTGCTTTCACACGAGCTATATCGACCCGTGCCTGGGCTCACTTGTGTATTTACTTGGTCTGAAACAACAGGTGGTGGTATGCATGTAGCTGGTTTACAACCCCGCAAAGGAGGAGAAAGAAGAAGAAGAAGATTGTTTTTGTTTTGACCCAGCAAAAAGTCCATCCTTCATCCATGGATGATTAAAATCACTTTTAAGATGCCAGCAATTTCGCTCTTCCTAGCTGCACATCTACATGCAGCTCAGAGGATTAAATGGGCTCACGGTGCACAGATACAGCGGTTTTTGAGGTGGCAAGAGACTTTTGTTGCCTTTGCATCTCCTCTCACTAACTGGAAGTAATGCATATAACCAATGTTCCCTGAAGGAGGGAAACGAGTTACAACACATTAGTATGGGGATCGCGTCCTTGCGAGACCAACCTGAAGAAACCTTTTCATCACGCCTGTTAAGGCCAATGAGACTGTTGCAGGCCAGGGAAGCCCCGCCTTCCCACAGGGCTATAAAACCTCTGCACAGTCTCATCCCCTCAATCTAAAACTGCACTTCACCGAGTCAGATGGCGGTGAGGGGCTAACCTGTGTTGTACCTCATTTCCCTTTTCAGGGAACATTGGTTATATGCATAACCTCCAGTTCCCTTTCAGTCGGTACACTCGGTACAACACATTAGTATGGGGACTTAGCATCACGCCCTGAGACGCCCCTTTGCAGCTAGACTGAGAGGGCCCGACCTGGCATAGCCACAACAGTAAAGTCGTTACTTTACTGGCCCGCTGAGAGCACAGACTGAGTGATGTCCTGGGCTGTCACATTTAGGCAGTAAAACCTCATAAATGTATGTGGAGATGCCCAGCTCGCTGCACGGCAAACATCCTCCACAGTGACACCTTTAAAAAGAGCCCAGGATGCGGCTAAGCCCCTGGTGGAGTGCGCGTGCACTCCACTGGGCATCAGCAGACCTTTACTTGTACAGGCCCGTGAAATCTTTTCCACAACCCAATGAGAAAGATGCTGTTTTGATCCTGTTGCAGGTTTGGCGAAGCATACAAACAACTGATCCGTTTTGCACAGCTCACGCATCCTGTCTATATACATGCATAAAGCCTGCACCGGGCATAAATTGTGCAGGTGCTGCTGCTCAGCTGATGCGAATGGGGATGGTGAAAAAGACGTCAGCTCAAAAGTCAATGCTTTATATGACGAAGTAGGCACTTTAGGGACGTATGTGGCATCAGGGCGCAACATCACCTTAGAATTATCCAGTGCAAACTGTGTGCATGAGGGGTGAACTGAGAGCGCATGAATATCTCCCATGCGTTTTGTTGAACACAGTGCCAATAAGAGCGCAGTCTTATATGAGAGCCACTCAACACCTGCTGAGTGTAATGGCTCAAAGGGTGCAGAACATAGAGCATCTAAAACCAGAGCAAGGTCCCACTTAGGGACCATAACCGTGCACACAGGTCTCTTATGCAATATGCCTCTCATAAAATGCATGACCAGAGGGTAAGAGCCTGGGGATTTCCCCTGGAACCCCACATGGCAGACAAAGTTGGCCGACAGACTTTTATCATGGAAAAAGAAAGCCCTTTGTCCAGTAGTTCTTGAAGAAAAATTTAAAAATCCGTCACAGAGCTCTGGAAAGGAAAATTGTTCCTCTCAATGCACCAGGCGTCAAATATGCACCACTCAAGAGCATACAGACCCTGCGTTGAAACGGCTCTGGCACTCTGTATCGTGTCAATGACATTGGCGGATAACCCAGAGGGTCTCAGGTTCTCCCTTTCAGGGGCCGGGCCCACAGGTCCCACATCTCTGGGCGCAGGTGCCATATTTCCCCCTGTGCCTGGGATAATAGATCTTTGCACACCGGGAGGCACCATGGTCTCTCGTCCAGTAGTGCTATGATCTCCACAAACCACGCCTTCCTTTGCCAGTGAGGAGCGATTAAAATCATAGTTAATCCTCCTAGACACACGCGTTCCAGTGTGGTCTGGATCAGTGCCACCGGAGGAAACACATACAGTAGTGTCCGTGGCCACTGATGAGCCAGCGCCACTAGACCGAAGGGCGCGTTGTCGTCCCGTAGCTAGAAAAACATAGGACAGTGCACGTTTTCTCTTGAGGTGAACAGATCGACGGTGGCCCTGCCAAACCGTTCCCATATCTGTCTCACCACCTCCGGGTGTAGTCTCCACTCCCTGGATAGGGGAACACCCTTGGAGAGAAGATCCGCACCTCTGTTTAACACTCCCCGGATGTGTGTTGCTGTGAGCGACAGCAGGTGTTTGCTGCTCCAAGATAGCAGCCTGTGGGAGAGAGAGAGGAGGGGAAGAGAGCGTGTTCCTCCATGTATTGTCGCTGTGTATCAGAACATGGTGTCCTGCCAGCAGACCCATATCGTAAAAATGTCACAGTGACAGAAACACAGCATACAGTTCCAACAGGTCGATGTGCCATGTCCTCTCCTCTTCCGATCAGGACCCGTCCACGTGTGCGTTTCTGCAGAAGCCACCCCAGCTCTATTTGGAGGCGTCTGTGGCAACCAGGACGCGCGAGAGAACCCAGCCCAAAGGAGCTCCCTCGCTCAGGCACGCTGAGTCTCCACGGGAGAAGTGCATTCATGCACGATGGGGTGACCTGTATCCTCTTTTCTGATAGAAGGGAGGAAATTTGTCTGGAGTGCACCCAGCGCTGGAAATTCCTCATCCAGAGCAGACCCAGGGGCACTGCTGGAATCATAGAGACCATAAAGCCCAGCAACAACGGAGATGTACAGTGTGGCGAGGATGAAACAGTGATAGGCACCGCTTGAAGGTTGTTAGCCTCCAATGTGACAGCCGTGCACGATTCTCTACAGAGTCTAAGTCCAGGCCCAGAAAACAAATCTTCTGTTTGGGAGTGAGACAGCTCTTGTCAATGTTTATGACAAATCCCAGAGACTGAAGGTGAACCACCAGTCTGGCGGAGTGGGATTCTGCGCATTGGGCCGAGTTCGCCAGAAATAACAGATCGTCCAGATAGTGGAGGACCCGTATGCCCTGTCCTCTGATTGGCTTTAACGCTGCCTCCAGACACGTTGTGAACACTCGGGGAGCAAGGGACAGGCTGAACAGCAGAACCTGATGTTGGTACACTATGCCTTCGTAAGCAAAGTGCAGGAACTGTCGATCGCTATGTGGAAATAAGCATCCTTTAAATCCACTGTTGTGCCCCAATCTCCCGGTCATACCGATTGAATCACATGGCGTAGTGTCAGCATTCTGGGTTTGAATTTTCTCAGATATCTGTTCAACACTCTTAGATATCTGTTCAACACTCTCAGATCCAAGATAGGACAGAGTCCTCCGTCTTTTTTTGGTATGACAAAATATCGGCTGTAAAACCCGTAATGAGCCTGGCTCATTGGGATAATCCTTATAGCCTGTTTCTCCAGAAGGGATCGAATTTCTTCTCTTAACACTGTAGCGAAGAATGGACACGCTTTTGACATTATTATGCCTCTGAATGATGGTGGGCGCTTGCTGAACTGGAGCCTGTAGCCCTGGACTACAGTTTCCATGATCCATTGCGGCACCGCGCATGCTCACCAAGTGACCTCTCTCGCAGCGAGTCTGCCAAGCATCACAGCTACACCCTCTGGCAGTGTTGAGCTCAGACCTGGGCATGGCTGATTGACTGAATTTATGTGCGGGAGAGGAGACTTTTCCTCGCTTATTTCCGCCATTTGAATCTTTAAAGGCCCAATAAAGGCCCTTTATTGAACATAATGCACACATGGGCATATCACTGTTTGTTTTAACACTGCGCAAGGACAACTTTTTCCTTTTTAGTAGGTGTGGCAGGTAACAATGTCTGTGTGTGAGAGGGGGCTTGAATCATTGTGCTTGGGCGTGACTGTATACTTAACTGAGTTTTCTTTAACATCGGTACATACTGAGAATGGTGATTCACTTGATTTAGCCCTGTGGGTCAAGAGTCCACTGACACAGGTGAAACAGAGAGGGCCCCCAGCTCGTCTGTCTCCCCCCATGCTCTCAGCCGAGCTAGGTGGGAGGCTGTCTCCCCCTTCTCTGTATTGTGGAGGATTTCCAAGCGACTGCTTGTTTGGGGACAAAGTGGTGTTTGGCCCACACAGACTACCTTGGCTGGGATTGGGGATGCTGCTCTCTCCGCTCCGCGGATGGCTGCCTGTGAGAGTAATCCTCTGGAGAAGGTCTCTTCTGAGCCGCACGCTGTGTAACGGAGTGCGAGTGCTGACGGGATCTCCCTGGGTTGTTGGAAGGCTTTGGCTGGGCGTTAAGTGCGCCTAGCCATATTTAACTGCAGTGCTTCTTCCTGCTTACTTCTCTGATCGCAGTGGGCTTGAATTTGTTCCAGAGCTTGTCTGAACAGTCCCGCGGGTTCGACAGCCTGGTGGAGGAAACCAGACCGCTGGCTATGGCACTTCCAGATGTTTGACCATGCAGTGACACAGGTCAATTAAGGCTGGGGTGGTACCGTCCACCTCGTTCGGGAGATCGGATCCGAGAACCTGGTTAGGCTCATCTCCGTCCTCCCTTCCCAAGACCTCTGCGTCTTCTTCAGAGAAACCTCCTGAAGCAGCGAGGAATATTTTTTTCCTCGGACAGTACACTAAGTGGTACCGAGTCCATGAGGATGTTAAAGTCTTCCATGCCTGTGTATTCAGTCTGCGGGAGGACTTCATCCATCTGGTCCCACTAAGACTGGCTTGTACCACCTTCGTTGTCGAGACCTTCGAGCTCCACCGTATCAGTGGGCTCGCTGGCTTCAGACAGCAAGGGGTCTTCGCGAGAGGCTGAGCCTCCCATCACTCTCGACAGGAACGCTACACGTCTTTCCATGGTCGACTTATGGAGCAGGCGACAGTGCGCACAAATCTCCGGGTTAGCAAATGCAGCTTTAGCATGCAACATGCCAAGGCAGACCGGGCAAGCGTGTGTGTCTATCTTGGAGAGGGAGAAACCGCACGCACTTAGGCATGGGTGGTAATTAGCTTTCCTAGCTTGCTAGCTCTGCTAGACACCCCGAGAGAGCCTTTCTTTTTCTCTGGAGCCATTCAGTCTCACGAGTTAGCAAGCTAAACAGGCGAGTTGTTAGACTAAGCTAAACTGGCATGGACACGGCCTGGGTGATCTGTTAGTGTAGCTAAACAGTCTGCGTTAGCAAGCTAAACGACGAGTGTGGCAAGTTAGCAAGCTAAACAAACCACCGCAGAAACAAGCCTCGATAGCGACGCCTAGGGCAGGGAGCAAGCTCACCTCCAGTCAGACAGTTAAATCACTAGAGAGGGTTCTGCAATGTCAGGTTATGTGAGGTGAAGCGCAAAAAGATTGAGGAGATGAGACTGTGCAGGGGTTTTATAGGCCTGCGGGAAGGCGGGCTTCCCTGGCCTGCAACAGTCTCACTGGCCTTAACAGGCGTAATGAAAAGGTTTCTTCAGGTTGGTCTCGCGAGGACGCAATCCCCTTACTAATGTGTTGTACTGAGTGTACCGACTGAAAGGGAACTCCAACTTGGGTTCATCTGTAAGGTGAGTCACAGCAGACCATTTATTGACTGGATTCTGATGATTCCCACCCTTTATTGAGGAAAAATGTGAAAAAACTGCTGCGCTGTTTAAAGAAGTTTAGTTTTTATGCTGACGTCATAAAGCTGATACGACACTCCGTCCCATATCCGAGCGCGGTTGCATTCACATCTCATCCGAACCGTGCCAGAGTCCACTTGAATCACGCCCGAGACCACCTCCCCAAGTGGGCCCGGGCCCGGTGCCCGGGCGCGGTTCATTTGCATTCACACTACCTAAATGATCCGGACTTTGGGCTCAAGTGCACTCAGGTCCAGGACCGGTCCCCTAGTGTGAAAGCCACCTTAGTCAGTGGTTATCAACCTTGGGGTAAGGACCCCCTTGGGGGCCGTGAGACACTGAGAGGGGTCTCCAGATGCCCTAGAAAACTAAATATTTTTCAAATTACTCTGTTGCCACTTTATACCAATTTTGTAACACTTAAACCAGTTTTAATCATTTTTTCTCACCAGTTTAACACTTATTTTTGCCATTTAACACCTATTTTTGTCAGGTTTAAACTCTTTCCGCCTCTTTTTTCTGGCTGTTTTTTGACACTCATAAACCAATTTTCTCCACTTAAGCGTAATGTTGCCTCTGTTGACCCATTATAGTCGTTATTAACCCCATTTTACTACTTCTTATGCCCATTTTCCCCATTTTAGCCACATTTCACCATTTGATTTGCCCATTTTTGCCAGTTTAACCAATTTCTGCCAATATCTGCCATTTTTTTCTTTCTCAGTTAACCCCTTTGCCAGTTTTTTTAATCAAATTTTCATCCCATTTCATAAGATTTCCACACATTTTTGCCAATTTGAAGCCATTTCAGCCACTTTTTAACTCCCTTTTACCACTGTCTATGCCTATTTTTCCCACTTAAACCCATTTTTGCCATCTTTATTTTGCCATTGTTGTCTAATTTTTGCCACTTTGAACCATTTCAGCGACTTTTAAAATCAAATTTCACCACCTTTTCCACCATTTTTGCCATTACTAACCTATTGTAGCAATTTTTAAACTAATTTTGATTCTTTTTTTAGGAAAGGGAATTTACATTTTCAGAAGGCTCTTTGATAAGAGTGGTTATTTTTTTCAGGTAAATATGAAACATGGCTATCACAGCTTAACTTTACAATGGACCATGGTTTTGCTTACCTCCATGGGCCCCTCCCATTCATCCCTCTTGATAGACGGCCTTGGGTCCACATGACTATTCTAGAATGTTCATGGCTGTGTCCAACCACCTTCAGGTACGGTGGGGGTCCCCGGTCTCTGGCGCCTTTTTTTGGGGGGGTCGTGGGCCGAAAAGGTTGAGGACCACTGCTCTATTAAGAAAAGGAGTATTGATAAAGAATCACTATACTGATACTTATAAATGACTCTATGGTACTGATTACTCTAACAGAGTGTTGACACAAAATGAGTATTTTAAAATCTGCCCCTTCTCCCCGAGTGCGCCCCCGTCTCTCTCCTCCACACTGTGTTGCCTTCACTGCTTGTCCGGGTCACATGACTTTGGAGACCAATTAGACATGTCTATCCTATCATACCATGTGACTCTGGGGACCAATTATACACAAGTAACAAATGTCAGCAGCTCTACTTGCGGGTTTGTGAACTCAGCCATCCTTCTCACTCACTGTGGCCAGCAAGTGAATCTAAAAATGATAGAAAAATATAATAAAAGTACTCTGAGGCACAAACCAATATAAAACATGTATGAAGACCAAATTTTCTCTATATTAATTTAAAAAAAAAAGAAATTGGACGTTTTTCATGTTGTAGATATTTTTATTTTATTCTAAATTTGTGCTATAATTATTTTCATCTAATTTATTTTTTATCTACTTGCACAAAAATTTTAACTTAAACTTTTTAAATTGAAGTAAATTCAAAGTTAAGTTATCAAGTTATCAAATTACCCCTCTCTGAGCTGCCACCTTAACGTGGTGGAGGGGTTTGCGTGTCTCAATGACCCTAGGAGCTATGTTGTCGGAGGCTTCGTGCCCCTGGTAGGGTCTCCCAAGGCAAACAGGTCCTAGATTAGGGACCAGACAAAGTGCAGCTCACAGACCTCATATGGCGGAGCGGCAGGACAGGGATCGATCTCCCTCGCCCGGACGTGGGTCACCGGGGCCCCCTCCTGGAGCCAGGCCTGGGAGTGGGGCTCGATGGCGAGCGCCTGGTGGCTGGGCCTGCACCCATGGGGCTCGGCCGGGCACAGCCCGAAGAAGTAACATGGGGCTCCCCTCCAATGGACTCACCACCCATAGGAGGGGCCATAGAGGTCAGGTGCGTTGTGTGCCGGGCGGCGGACGAAGGCGGGGACCCTGGCAGTCTGATCCTCGGCTGCAGAAGCTGGCACTGGGGACGTGGAACGTCACCTCTCTGGTGGGGAAGGAGCCTGAGCTTGTGCATGAAGCTGAGCGGTACCAGCTAGATAGAGTTGGTCTCACCTCGATGCACAGCTTGGGCTCCAGGAACCAGTCCTCTTGAGAGGGGTTGGACTCTTTTCCACTCTGGAGTTGCCCTTGGTGAGAGGCGTCGAGCAGGTGTGGGCATATTGATTGCCCCTGGGCCGGCAGCCTGTTCATTGGATTTTACCCCGATGGACGAGAGGGTCGCCTCCCTCCGCCTTCGGGTGGGGGGACGGGTCCTGACTGTTGTTTGTGCGTATGCACCGAACAGCATTTCAGAGTACCCACCCTTTTTGGAGTCGCTGGAGGGGGTGCTGGAGAGCGCTCCCTGTGGGGTCTCCGCCAGGGCTGCCCTTTATCACCGGTTTTGTTCATAACTTTCATGGACAGAATATCAAGGCGCAGCCAGGGCGTTGAGGGCGTCCGGTTTGGTGGCCTCAGGATTGGATCTCTGCTTTTTGCGGATGATGTGGTTCTGTTGGCTTCATCAGGCCGTGACCTGATGCTCTCACTCAAACGGTTCGCAACTGAGTGTGAAGCGGCTGGGATGAGAATCAGCACCTCCAAATCTGAGGTCATGGTCCTCAGTCGGAAAAGGGTGGACTGCCCTCTCCAGGTTGGGAATGAGATCCTGCCCCAAGTGGAGGAGTTCAAGTATCTCGGGGTCTCGTTCACGAATGAGGGAAGAATGGAGCGAGAGATCAACAGGCAGATCGGCGCGGCGTCTGCAGTGATGTGGTCTCTGGACCGGTCTGTCGTGGTGAAGAAAGAGCTGAGTCGAAAGGCGAAGCTCTCGATTTACCGGTTGATCTACGTTCCCACCCTCACCTATGGTCATGAGCTGTGGGTCGTGACCAAAAGAATAAGATCACGGATACAGGCAGCTGAAATGAGTTTCCTGAAATGAGTGTCTGGGCTCTCCCTTAGAGATAGGGTGAGAAGCTCGGCCATTCGGGAGAGACTCGGAGTAGAGCTGCTGCTCCTCCACGTTGAGAGGAGCCAGATGAGGTGGCTCGGGCATCTGGTCCGGATGCCTCCTGGACGCTTACCTGGTGAGGTGTTCCGGGCAAGTCCCACTGGGAGGAGACCCCGGGGAAGACCTAGGACACGCCGGAGAGCCTATGTCGCTCGGCTGGCCTGGGAACGCCTCGGGATCCCCCAGGAAGAGCTGGACGAAGTGCCTGGGGAGAGGGAAGTCTGGGCTTCCCTGCTTAGGCTGCTGCCTCCGTGACCCGACCTCGGATAAGTGGAAGAAGATGGATGGATGGATGGATGTTATCAAATTAATTTAATGGACGTAAATATGTTTCTGAATGATCTGGAAACATCATTTTATTTTCCTACGTGTACCTTTTAAATGATTGCCAGTCCAATATTCTATTCTTTCATCAAAAGTATCTGTATCATATGGAATTAAGAAAAATGGTAGGCGCTTTACTGCTTCCTTTATTATCTCCTGTAGCCGGGGAAACACTGGACTATCCTTTACCAGAGGAGACTACCCACAATTCTTTGTGTAAACTTCCTTTGAAGTGGCACGTCTTCATCAAAACAGCTGATGGATGAAATTGTAACTGTAAGAAAACCATAAATTTAATGATCAAACTGATGATTGATGAGATAAACGGAGAAAATCAGGATGAACAGAGGAATAAGACAGACATCCAGATCATCCACACATGGGAAATGTTTCTTTTTTATCAGATCAGTCCATCTGTCAATGATTCAGACTACATTTATTTCACTTTTCTAAAATTTCAAAGTTAGTGTTGTGAGAATTAAAAATTAACCATTTCAAAGTAGGGCTGGGCAATTCATCACAAATTAGATTAAATCTCAATAAGGCCTGTTGCAATTTTTAAATTGCAGAAGTTGCAATTTTTCTTAAACTTGAAATGTGTCAAAACAGCAGTTTAAAAAAATCAATGTTTTACAGACCCCAGCTGTAATCAGCTGGTAGCAAGCTTTACCTCCTCCACCCCAGCCTCCTCCTTTATAGACTAAAGCATCGCCTCCTCCACCCAGGCCTCCTCCTTTATAGACTAAAGCTTCACCTCCTCCACCCAAGCCTCCTCCTTTATAGACTAAAGCTTCACCTCCTCCACCCCAGCCTCCTCCTTTATAGACTAAAGCTTCACCTCCTCCACCCCAGCCTCCTCCTTTATAGACTAAAGCTTCACCTCCTCCACCCCAGCCTCCTCCTTTATAGACTAAAGCTTCACCTCCTCCACCCCAGCCTCCTCCTTTATAGACTAAAGCTTCACCTCCTCCACCCCAGCCTCCTCCTTTAGAGACTAAATCTTGTTCCACCCTTATTTTCAGAATCATGCTACTATGGAATAATTGGACCTGAAATAATTTCATTGTTTTTAATACACATGGTCTTATTTATGGAATTATTTATTGCTTGACTTTGATGAAAAATACACATAATTAACCCGAGAACATACTCATATTAAATCACAATATTTGGGAGAAAATGCAACGAGATTATTTTTGCAAATTGTTTAGCCCATTTCAAAGCTCGATTTTAAATGTTCAAATGAGGTTGAATATGTGTCTTTCATTTTAAGATCCTTCTGTCTGTCATCAGAATTAAAAATGTAATGAAAGTTTTTTATTTGTGGTTTTTAGAGCCTCTGATAAACGAGCTGAAAAAGACGGAACCAGAGAAGACTTCAATAATTAACAGAAACAGCAGATATTTAAAGAAAGAATGGGGAGGAAGAGGAAAAATGATTGAATTTTAACTGTTAGAAAATAAAAGAACTAAAGTATCATTCGTTTATTCGCCCTGACTGTGGAAATGTTCTAAAAACATGTTTGAGCTCATATTTGTCAAATGCTCTCAGGCACTTTCTATAGTGTTACAGACTCTGTATTTCTTCTGAATGTTGATGTTTGTTGTGTCAGTGTATCTTTGAGCTGTGTACGTTGCACTACTGCCCAAGACAAATTTCCCCTCGGGGACAATAAAGTATATTTTATCTTATCTTATCTTATTTATCACCTTTCATTCGCTGCAGTAACTCATAGATGGAGCCGAGGGATGGATGAGCGTTCTGGAGTCCATCAACATTTAAACTGTAGTTCTTACACAGTTAACAGTCAGACTTCCTCCTTCCCTCTCTGTGTACTCACACCTCTCCATGACTCTGTGACGGTTTTCACCAGGGTTAAGCATAAGTGGAGAGGAAAGGCCTTAGGGAGTCAGTTTTTTAGACTTAGACCAGGACTCTGCAGTTGAATCATCAATGATAAAGGTGCAGCAGCGTGTCTGAGGTTTAAAAACCCTGCAGAAAAGAGTTTCCATTTAACTTAAGAAGGAAGTGCAACAATGATTAACACGGCTGTGAAACGGGTGTTTTAAAGGAGCAGATAGAAGTTTATAACTGCAGCTTTTTACACGTTAGCATTGGCTTCACATTTCAACCCCAGAGGTCTCTGCTGGGTCGCTGTCTAAGGCACATGGCCTGTAATCCGTACCAGAAGACGCACCTTTAACACCTTTCTTATTTCACACCTCTGCCTCCACTAACTCTGCCATCGTAGGGTGGCAGTGAGGTTTCAGTAAACATGTGAGCACATCCAAACACAGAGGAAGTCTCTAACTCAGTGGTGTCATTACTAAAGCACTGTGATATAACCTGAATTACCCTGATGGTAGAGTGTGCTGCTTTCACGCTCTAATGTACTTGGAAAATCTGCAATATTACAACAGATGCATTTCTGACTTTACAGACAAGAAGGGTCTCAGTGTATTTATTTATTTATTTATTACCAGGGATGATGCACATTCACCCTCAGGCATCACTTTAATTCACAACCCTTTAAAGCCATTAAGGACAAAAAGTCCACTTCCAAAAAACTGCTGTAAAAACTTAACGGATTGTTTTTTTGTTTTTTTTTTGCTTTTTTTTGCATAAATCTCTTGAATAATTTCAGCTGTGCTCAAAACTACCAAACATTCAATCATTTTAAGGATTTCAGCCTTTTAAATGCCAGTTTCATTACTTTAGGATCAACAAATGTGGTTTAAATGGGAGTCAATGGGACATTTTTGTCCACAAGTGACTCGAAAGGGTAGTACATTTTAAAACAGATGCTCCACAAAAACTAATAATGTTTTTAATAATAATAATTAATAAGTCAATATTTTGGCTGATGTTTGACATATCCAGGACTTTATACAACAAAGAGTCCATTGAAAATCTACGTAAAAATCAGACAACATGGACAGAACAATAAAATACAAAGACCCAGATATAACGAAACAGTAGGTGGCTGCAGGACCTCAGCTTCAGACGGAGCAGGAATAAAGGAACCATTGCAGTTAAGGTGCATAAGGCAGACGGTAAAGTGCTGCAGTGCTAAAGTGCAAGAGTGCTGATATTGCACATGATCATGAGTGTGCTTAAAGAAGAGATTGCACATCACCCTTGGCCAGGTTAGTTAAAGTGATAATATTATTGCACATAGTTAGCATTAACAGATGTGTGCGTATATTATTGCACCAGAAAAGCATACATAAGAGTATCTATGTATGTAATATTGCACAAAATATGCACACATAGCTGCATATAAGTATGCATGCATAAAGATATTGAAACGGTTAGACATGGTCACGATTCTGGTTTGTCCTGAGCCACACTTTCAGATGACCCTGGAAACTTGCAAAGCTGGAGCTGAGAGTGGGAAAGTGTTCCACAGTGCGCTCCCTGTGAATGAATTATAATCTGAAGGAAACTGTCCATAACCAATAACATGGTGGAACCTGTGAGAATCTGCAGCTGATCAGACGGAGAGAGAGAGAGAGAGAGAGAGAGAAAAGCCCTTTAACATCCTCCGCTGATGCTGAGACACTGAGACGTCTCGTGATCGCTCTGTTTAAGTTTTCTGATGCTGTTCTTCTGTCATTTATTAATGTGGGATCATTACACACCAAAAACAGCCGTCCTCACACAGATCAGCTGGTTAATGCTGACACATCACCAAACATGAGCCGTTCCTCATGGGCTAAATAATCCTGATGTGAGCTCAGGCACGGGTGCAGAGGAGGAGCAGAAGGGCTGCATGTGTTAAGAGAGCACACACCTACGTCTGGATAGCAGTCTAAATTAAAAGTTATTTGGAATGAACTGAAAGAAAAGCTCCATAATTATCTCCAGCTGCTCTCTGTGATGGACGAGCTGAACCACAGGCAGACTGATCCGAGCGGACCGGCTCAGTTCAGACCGCGGCGACTGTGGCCAGCGACGTTCATAGACAGCCTCTTCATGTTGGTCTGAACTGGTCCGACATTTCTCTCTCTCCAGTCTGGTAGCTCCTCAATAAAGCAGGGATGTAGAATCAGAGCTCAGCTGTGCCATCATCTCTCGCTCTGTGCTCTCAGTGGTCAATGTCACTGATGTCATGGAACAAATCGAGGAAACTAGGACAAAAACACAACATGCTAGGCTTTCTGTGGGGGGCAGGGTGTCTCAGACGTGTTCTAGCTTGTGACAGCCTCCATAAGGTGAAAGGATGAGGTCTGATCGCTGCGACCGTCAGGTCAGAGAAACTAGAACCAGAATGAGGATACAGGGCGGTATTTAATGCTTCATGTTCACACTTTTTAATGACAGCACGAGTTTAACCCATAAGAGCCCACACCCATTTCCTCATAGCAGCATTACTGCGGGGCATCACAAAGACTCAGCAGATCATGTAAAACACATTTCTGACTCAAACACACCTTTCCCTGATGTCAAAGATAGGAAGTGTGTCTTATATGTCACATTTGGCTCTTGTGGTTAATCTATTATCATCTCTTATTGGAAAATGCATTTACTTTCCAGTCTTGATTGCAAAGTGGTGTAATTCTATCTTTTAATTTGTATTTATACAGCATAAGTCAAGATTAATTAGATTTAACATCAAAAATCATTTTCAGGGGCTTTTGTTAAACACAAAAACCCGGTGAATGGTCCCTCCACAGTCATGATTTATTGATGACATCACTGCATGTGTGCTGGATCAGTGAAACAGGAGTTTTTAACCCCTTTTTCACCTCTGTTTCTGTTCATTTATGCCACTTTTTCCCACTCTATGCTCATTTTCTCCACTTTTAATTCACTTTTGAACCCCATTTTCCGTCTTCATCTAATTGTTGCATTTTTTTCCCAACTTATACAGTTTTTGCCACTTTTTAACAGTTTTTCACCATTTTCCACCCATTTTGGCACCCTTTTTGCATTTCTGTAATCAAATTTAGCTACTTTTCCCCATTATTGCCTACCTATAATTAAAAAATTTCTGCAACTGAATTGAACTTTTTGTTAATTTTTCCGACTTTGAACTCATTTTTGCCAGTTTTTGACCTGTTTTTACAAGGTTATCTGACTTTTTTTAACCTGTTTTTGCCTCTTCAACCCATTTTTGTCACTTTTAATGACTTTTCACAATTTTCTTCACATTCCCTATCTTGTTGCATGTCTATTTTTTTTTTTTTTTTTGTTGCCATTTTAATCCCATTGTTTACTCATTTGAACCCTTTCCACCACTGCTTCCATAAGTTATGCCACTTTTTGCTACACCTGTTTAACTTCTTCCACTCTTAAATCACTCCACCAATCACATGACCACATCAGAGTGTTCAGTCTGTTTCAGTCAGGGACTTCAATAGTTTAAGTCAAGAAAAAAGCTCTGCTAGGTCTCTTACAGGACATTTAAAGGTCATGTGACACCTGGGTTACAGGCCTTATGGGTTAATGTATGAAGAAAAGGCAGAGAAAACCTCTGCAGCCCACACATGGACTCTAAACTCATCCATCATTCATTGTCTTTTTTTATGTAATTGGATTTGTTTTGTTCTTCTTGGATGAATTTTAGGAAACGGCTCATGGAGGAGGGGAGATAAATACGACGACGATGCCAGACAGGCCTACGCCTCCCTGAACACTGTGACGCTGCTCCGGACCGTGAAGCCTGAGTTTGAAAACTTCTCCATAGAAATGAAAAAGTCCATGAAAAAGGCCGGATTCCTGGACTGCAGCGACTGTGGAAGTGTACGTGTGACTGTCTTTACACCTCAGTGATATGGGGACAAATATCAGAGAGCAATATTTGATCCTTCAGCAGTTTATGTCGAGATTCTTTACAAGAGGGGAAACAATACTGGAGTGTTTTTACAGTTTCAGTCAAACAGCTGGTCCTCTGAAGGCCTTTAAAGCTGACTGTGTCAGATTTAGCACTGAATTTCCTTTAAATCTTTTTGAATACCATCTGATCAGTGACACTAACATGCCAGAAATGCCCTAATGCAGTGTTACTCAGTGTATCTCAGGGTAGTCTCTATAGCAGTGTTACTCAACCAAAGAACCACACGGTTGAAAATTTCCTTTACAAGAGCCACAATCTAAGAGGTGAAAAGTGGCAATAAAATAAGTTAAAGCTGAAAAAAAGGTAAAAAAGCTGCAAAAAAGTGGCCAAAAATGGGTGAACAGGGGTAAAATAGGCAGAAAATGACAAAAACTGGGTGAAAAGTGACAAAATAATGTGAAGAAAAAGTGGCAGAAATGAGTGAGCTGTGACAGAAAAAAGGGCTCACAGGTTGCAATAATGGTTAAAAAAAAAAAAAGAGTGAAAAATGAGTAAAATTGGCAAAAAGCAGCAAAACGCTGGGGAAAATGAGTGAAAAATAACATAAATTGATAATAAACAGCACAAAGGTGGGGGAAATGGGATAAAGTGACATGTAATGGCAAGAGGAACCTTAAATGGGCAAAAAGTGGCAAAAAGGGAAAAAAAGCCATTTGCAACAAGCAGGATAAAAGAGGCAAAAACTGGTGAAAAAGGGTCAAAATGGGATTCAAGTGGCATAAAGGGTAAAACAAGGCAAAAAAAGAGATGCAAATAAGAGCCATGAAAAAATACAGACAAAAGTTACGACAATTAAAGCCTACTGTAGAAGTGGGAAACAAGCTGAATGGATAATTCTGAGGTCAAAGTTTCCCTTTTTATGGTTTTTAGGGGGGATAATATTTCAGATATAGACACAAAGAGCCACAGGCTGAGTGTCACCGGCCTATGTCATTAAATGTGATTTAAAAAATGATGAGTTTTCTTTTTTGGGAGGGGGTGGTAGAAGGTTAAATACGTAACTCAGATCTAAATACAGCTAATTTTCTGACTATTATTTGATGTATTAGGCTTTACAGGGTTAAGCCCCGCCCCTTTAGCACACCTGGCCTACTGCTAATGATAATGGTTTTTAGTTTGGTGGTCTTTATCTGTGACTGTTAAATCTAATGAAGGACAAAAACATGGTTGTAAAGATGGTTGACCATAGCTTCATCAGTGTTTTCATAGTGGACACTGGTTATAACGCCACAGGTGCATGACGACTTTATTCTGCGTTCTATTCCAGGTCAACATGTTTGTCGAGGGCTTCCATGACGCCATGCTGCTGTACGCCATCGCTCTGCACGAAGCCATGAGAAACGGATTCAGCAAGAAGAACGGGACAGAGATCACCGCCCGCATGTGGAACCGGACTTTTGAAGGTGAGACAACGCAGCGTGGAAATATGAGAGTTTAGACTCTAGTCTGGCTTCAAACCACCATGAAACTGAGATTATTAGGCTAACAGAGAACAACGCATTCATTCAGTCTTTACTCATCACCTTTCTATCTTATTACATACTCACCTGCTCTTATTCATTTCCATTCATGCTCGTTTCTTGTTTGTCTGGATAAATCCATGAGATACACAGTCTGAAACCAAAGCCCAGTCCGCGACCACGCCGTATTACGCTCCTGTGACCTTTCATCTAGAACAGCGTTACCCAGCCCTTCACAAACAAAGAGCCAAGTGGTTGAAAAATACCTTCACAACAGCCACAATCCAAGTGGTGAAAAGTGGCAATAATGGGTAAGAAGTGACTAAAAATGAATTACAGGTGTCAAAAATGGTCAAAAAACAGCAAAAACAAACAAGTGAAAAGAGAAAAATATGGGCAAAAATCAGCAAAAGGTGGTAAAAAAATGAGCAAAGAGGAGCAAAATGGGAAAAAAGTGGCATTTAATAGAAAAACCCCTTTTAGCCCCTTTTTGTCCATTTGAGCTACCTTTTGCCATTGAATACCACTTGTTTCCTTTTTTTTGCCCATTCTTGCCACTTCTTTATGCCACTTTTAGCCCATTTTTTGCCATTTTTAACATTTTTTTCACTTTTCATCCATCTTAGCTGTCTTTTGGCATTGAAAACCACTTGCTAACTATTTTTTGCCCATTTTTGCCACTTCTTTCAGCCACTTTTATCCCATTTTTGACCTTTTTCACAATTTTTTGGCTACTTTTAACTTATTTTGTTGTTACTTCTAGCTGTTTTTTCCACTTCTTAGACCGTGGCTCTCTCGAAGGTATTTTTCAACCACTTGTCTCTTTGGTTGAGTAACACTGGTTTACAGGCTTGCAGTCACTTTAGCTAAACTTCCCTTGAAGCTCCCGCCTCTTTCTCCCAAAAGGATGCTGATTGGTCAGGTCAGAAATAAGTTTATCAGCCTGAAGCCCTGAAAGATGGATCCACTTCCTGGTAGATCTGGAGTCTTGCCAGTCCAATGGCTTTGTTAGTGTCCAGAAGTTTCCCCAGGCTGAATGATGTTGGTGGAGTGGTTCTGAGGGTCGGTGTCTCATTGGCTTAGATCAGTCTCTGCCCAGAGCTGAGGAGAGGAATGTTCACGCGTTATCAGGTGGTCCTGAAGTCTCAGCTGATTGGACAGGAGTAACGGTGGGAGGTCTTTATGATATTGACTTTGTTTTCATCATGGCGGACAGGAATCGCTGGCCAGGTGTCCATGGATGCCAACGGTGACAGAAATGGAGATTTCTCACTGATGGCCATGACCAACACTGAAACAGGAAGCTACGAGGTGAGAGAACACTCAACTTGAACATGGTGAGCCAAATAAGAGGGAGACGGCGATAACTGCCTGGATGGTCATGTGTTCTTTCTTGCTTTCAGGTGGTGGCAAACTACTTTGGTGTAAATGGAACTTTCCAGCTACTTCCTGCCTTCAACGCCGACCATTTTACTTTAAAAGGACGACACAAAGAACACCCAGAGATACCGGACAAGTCCTGTAAGTTACTCTTCACAGTCGGTTCAGACTGGGTGAGCGGCGGCTGCATAACAACCTGATTTCCATTTCAGTGTGCATGTTTTAACAAGTCATGGTGTTCAGACCGCCAGTGTGAGCAGCCATCGGGCCAGCAGGTCTGAAGACACAGCGCTAGTGCCTGGTATTAAAGTCGCCACCGCCGCCACCATCACCGCGTGAGCTGCAGCATGCGCACGCTGCAGCCATCATGCACCCAGTCTGAAACGATAATGATATTGATGTTGTTCATGTATTCACTAATACCTGCCCATTAGGATAGGATGGATGGGATAGATAGGACAGCTCCTATCCCTGCGCTGCAGGACAGAGAGATTTAGAAAATCTTTCATACCATCAGCAATTAGACTGTATGATTCTAAAGTAAACAGATGAGGCTCCCAGACGATTGAATTTCCCTTCGGGGATAAATAAAGTTCTTGTATTGTATTGTATTGTATTGTATTGTATTAACACAGGTGGACTGGGAGTGTCAGCTCTGACTGGGGTCATAGTGGGAGCTGTTCTGGGAACGGCGATGCTGATAGGATTCTACTTTTTCAGGTGTGTGGGACACATTTATCACTTTTCATCAGCCGTTTTTTGATTCTGATGAGGCGTGAATGTCAGGTGGCTTCCAGGAGGTGAAGAGGTTAAAAATGATGGTGAATGTATGCTGCAGTCACCATCAGAGCTCTAGGTGGCGCTGCAGCTGCAGTCACCATCAGAGCTCTAGGTGGCGCTGCAGCTGCAGTCATCATCAGAGCTCTAGGTGGCGCTGCAGCTGCAGTCATCATCAGAGCTCTAGGTGGCGCTGCAGCTGCAGTCACCATCAGAGCTCTAGGTGGCGCTGCAGCTGCAGTCATCATCAGAGCTCTAGGTGGCGCTGCAGCTGCAGTCACCATCAGAGCTCTAGGTGGCGCTGCAGCTGCAGTCACCATCAGAGCTCTAGGTGGCGCTGCAGCTGCAGTCACCGTCAGAGCTCTAGGTGGCACTTCATGCTGTGAATGAACCCGCCACCGTCTTTCTTTTGTTTTTGTTTTTTTCATATAAATTTCTAACTTTATTAACCTGACAATTTTGAGTTATTTCTTGAAAAAAATGTAAATGGACATCCACTGCTGTAAACATAATGTTCCACCCTGATGGCGCTGGTCCCTTTGCTCCTTATTCTCAGGGATTTTATAAATAACTTGTTGAAGGTTATTCCACTTTTTTTTTTTTTCCTTTGCAGAAAAAATTACAGAATTACCATTGAGCGCCGCACACATAATGAAGACTGCGACACTGGGAAGCACCGTCAGTTACGAGAGGACTCCATCAGGTCGAACCTCTCAGCGGCGTAATCTTGGGCGGCGAGCATCTCTTCTTGGAGAAACACGCCTGAATGTGACCAAAGACTTTGAATGGTTGTCAGAGGAACCATGCTGTTAAAATTAGACCTGTTGTGTTTGTATCCTTTTATTGTTTGACTTCTTGTAACTCAGGATGGTTGTGACAGTCACAAAGCACCACTTCTTGGATTCTTCCCGATACAAAGGTATATGATTGTATCGGTGGCTGTAGAGCTCTGGCCATAATTTCCTTTAAGGAGTCTGTTTTAGAGATGTTTCCATGACTGTGAATGAACCCGAGCATACGCTCGTATGCACTAGGTGGATGGACAAGGTCTCGCAGAAACCTTGTTTTTAATGACAGAGGGGAACTTTGAAGGAGATGATTCATCTGGAACCAAGCGAGTGAGAAGACAGATCCATATCTAATGGCTGTAAGCTACTGATATTAAAGGGAAAGTTCTATGAGGAACTCCTTAATAGTACTAAAACCTACAGACGACGGAGATCAGAACAGGCCCTGTTTGGATAAACAGGCACGAGCAACTGTGTGCATTGGTTTCACATCAGGGACCTGAATCTGAGAATCAGAAAGTCCAGCTGCAAGAGTGGACACAGGCATACTGGACTTGGGCACAGGGGTGCATACAGGCTGCTGATGTAAATGCCAATGGGCTGCTGTACGACCAGTCAGTGAGAAGAGTTGGGAAGTCGGTCCTAAACGTCCCCTATCTCTTTAAAAACCATCACATCTAAGCAGCACTACATCTGGTAGATTTGGTAGCAGGATGGACGCCATAGTCCACATGGAGCATAGACAGATGCTGACCTGAGTGGCCGCCATGGTTGTTGCTTCTTCTTTCTTCTTTTTGGTGGATTGGCAAACCAACTACCACCACCTACTGTATCGTGCAGACATAAATATGCTTAGACATGGAACGATGCTACTGATGTGAAAGCAGCTCAGCAGGAGGGGGGGCAATCATCTTCAGCAGGAACAGAGGTAAAACCTGGGTATGGTTCTGTATCTTTCAAAACCCCTATGTGGATAAAGGGTTGTCTGCAGCCTATGTTGACCTCCAGGCATTCGCCTCTGTCCGCAGGGATGCCTTGCTCCATCCCACATCGGCTCATCCAGCTGATATCTGCCCTGTATTCAGATCTAGAGAGTGCTGTAAGTCTGGTGGCTCTACCTCTGACTTCTTCCTAGTTGATTCTGGGGTGAGTTTCAGCCCCTACGCTCTTCAGTACCTGTATGGACTGGATAACGGGGCGGGGAACAGGGGTGGGGAACTGTGGAGTGACGTCCAGATCACTGGCCTGGACTCTGATGATGCTGATCCTTAAGGAGACCTTAGATGTCCTTGTGGGGGCTCTGAACTTGCTGAGTGAGGAGGTTGAAACATTGGCACTGCACATCTCCTGGGCCGGACTGTAACTGTGGACTTGGACTTAGACATAGGGCGATGGGTTTGCTGGTTAAGGCAGTGTGGTGCCCCATGTTTTTAAGCATGGGGCCGAAGGTCAGAGTCTTTTGGTCCTTGGTCCTCCTGGTCTTACTATACTGTTGTGAGGCCAGGATGTTGACTGGTGGTCAGAGGTGTCGGCTGGACTCCTTTGTGACTATGTGCCTAACACTGGTGTGCTCAGGGGAGCGGGGAAAGGAATGATCGCTGCACTTCTACGGGCACCTTGGGCACTGTACGGGGCCTGATCCAGCTCACATATGGGTGGCCAGGACCTGGTGGGTTGGACCAGACATCAGGGGTGGCTGCGTGTCGTGAAGGGGGTCAGCTGGATGATGACAGTGCCAAACGGGCACATGCTCCGTACCTGACCTGAAATTCAGTGACCTTTTAGCTTCCTGATCAGCCCCTTAGTCTCTCAGGCTCACTGTCATGATGGTGCCCCCGTCACTGGTGTAAAAACAGAGAGACGTTCTTACAGGGAGCTTCAGCCTTCTGCCAAATTAAACCAAAACGGGCTACCATCACAGGACAGTTTTCCTCCTCATCTGCCTGGGCTGAAAACATGCTTGTCTCTGATTGGCCTGGGATGAATGTGAGAGGTTTTGAAAGGTTCAGTCCTTCCTACCCAGCGTTTATGGGGTGTTGCTCCCATGGTTGTGGCCTGTATGCCAGGTCATGGGGATGTAAACGGTCAAACCGCCGTGTCAGCTTTGTCTGGATAAGGGGCCGTTCTGAGAGCCGTCTGTTAAAGCTAATACCTCTATTACAGAGTTCCTCATAGAGTAAACCCAGCCCTCTAAGCTACTGATGTTTAAGGTTTTAAGCTCACTGATGAAATACAGCAACCTCCATTCACACATTCTCTCTAACTTAGCACTTTCCTCCTCAAGTGAAGTACACTGGGTCATATTTCATCTTCACAGTTCACCTTTTCTCTGCTCTTTTACCGTGTGTTTGCCTATTTAATTTAATTCATACACAACTGTGCTCACACTCTCTGGTCAGGTATCCTTAAATAGCCCGTACCTAAAATCCTAAAACTGATGCTGAATGGAAGGAACAGCTTTGGTCTGAATGTACTCTGTCCTCCTCATCTTGTCATGCATGAAAACAAAAGTAAAGTCAGGATTCATTTTGCATCCTTCTTGTGTGTCATGGTGCCTCCAAACAGGGTCATGTGTCATGTTTAGTCCCCCTGCCCCCAGTCAATCGTGGGGGCATATCCCAAGTGGAGCCTCGTCACAAACAACTATTTGTCTGAATAATCCTCATGTGTGTGGGGTCAACATGATTATTTTGCTGCTCTGGGTTGCATTGTAGCCCCCATAAATATCAAACATGTTTGATATTTACGATTTGCCTCTGACGGAGCACCCACAACGGTCAATGAGAGCGAGCAGACAGGTAGCGTCACCAGCTGGATCCTACATACTTTACCACTCACAGCCATGAACACAGCTGTAGCTTCATTCAGCCAGGATCTCATCCTGAGTCTTTCCCTCTTTGATGGTTTTTGCTCCTGTAACTCCAGGAGGAGATCTACAGACATCAGTGGTCACTGAAGTCATGTGACCACGCGAGGTCGCTGGCAGGTCTGCAGGTGTGTGGTCTCCAGTGATCTGACAGTCTGACTGAGTCGACCAGTGCAGTGGTTCTCAACCTTGGGGTTGGGACCCCCTTGGGGGTCATGAGACACTGAGAGGGGGGTCCCCAGATTCCCTAAAAAAAACAGAATATTTTTGAAATGACACTGTTGCCATTTTACACCAATTTAAACCCATTTTGATCAAATTCCCATCAATTTTAACACATTTTTGCCATTAAACACCAACTTTTGTCAGTTTTAAACTCTTTCCACCACTTTTTTCTGCCTGTTTTTGCCCCTTAAGCTTAATGTTGCCCCTGTTGACCCTTTATTGCCACTATTAACCCCCCCCCTTTTTTAACCACTTTTTTCACCATTTTTTTCACATTTTACCCACATTGCACTATCTGATATGTCAATTGTTGCTAGTTTAACTTCTTTCTTCAGTATCTGCCTATTTTCTCTTTCCCAGTTAACACTTTCTTGCCATTTTTTTAAATCAAATTTTTATTCCATTTCTCCAGATTTCCACCCATTTTTGCCATTTTAAGCCATTTCAGCCACTTTTTAACTCCCTTTTACCACTCTTTATGCCCATTTGTTCCACTTTAACCCATTTCTGCTACTTTTAAGATCCAATTTTAACCACTTTTTCCACCATTTTTGTCATTATTAACCCATTTTAGCCATTTTTAACCATTTTTATTCTTTTTTTTTTTTCCAACAAAAGAGATTTACAGTTTTTGGCTATTTATTACACAAATGATTAAAAGGTTTTGTTTTTTTTTTGTTTGTTTGTTTTTTGTTTTTTAAAATAAGAGTGATTATTTTATCAGGTTAGATATAAAATATGGATATCAGCTTAACTTTATGATGGACCATGGTTGTGCAGACTGCCATGGACCTCCAGTTTGGCTGGAGGTCCCCCTTTATCCCCCCTTATGGACGGCCTTGTCTGCTAGAAAGTTCATGGCTGTTTTCAACCATCTTCAGGTCCAGTGGGGGTCCCCGGTCTCTGGCACCTGGTCTAGTGTGGATTAGAGATGAAAAGTCTTTAGAAACTGTCCTGATGTCTGTGGTCTCCCCCGTTTAAAAGTTGTCTAAGATTTTAAAATCGTCTGGAGCGTGGCCGGGCTTAGTCAGCTGTTTCTGAAAGTTTCCGGTTCACGAGTTTTGACGGCAGAGCCCACTAACTGAAGTTTTTGGCTATGTCAGGGACCAAAACTGCCAGTGATGGTCTCAGCTAGTGGTGGGCGTATCGATCCTAAAGTATCGCTATATCGATATTTATAAAGTACTCATTTGGTACCGAGTACTTTTTAAAAGTATCAATATTAAACGAGTACTTCAAAAAACGTCTAACCATGCACCCCATCTGTTTGTTTGCAGTCGCTCTCATCTGTCTGTTGTGCCAAAAGTCCGCTGTTGCACTGTTTTCCGTGTCACATGACTTTGGCAACTAATCAGATAGAGCAAACACGCACATACACACTCAAGGCATCAGCACACACACGGTTATTCAGAGTCCTCATGTCTGTATCAAACTGGCGAGATGGCAGAAATAAACTGCTGCAGCAACTTTCTACAAAAATGCAAATATGAGTCAGCGTTTCCAGTGCCTGACAAGTTTTTATCTCAAAGTTATAAAAAACTGATGCATGCAGAGGATGTTAGAGTCCCGTCTAACCTGCACCGCTCACTTTCAGACTAAAGATGGTGTTTTTCACTGTGAGCCAAAGCGCTGTTAGTCTGTTAGTCGCTGTTGTAGTGCTGTTAGTCATAAAAACCAGGAAAGAAAGAAGTTCTGTAGCTGACTCTGATGGACGTGCAATTTATTTTCATTGACTTTGAGAGTGTACTTCTAAATCTGTTCCGTTTTATTACTGTTTACTCGTTTTTCTCCTATTTGACTGCCTTTTCGAACAGGTTAGAAAGTTGTTTGGAGTATTTTCTCAAACCACACATTGAATAGTCCACAGATTAACCAATTTAAACAGTCTAAACATTAGGTACAGTGAGGAAACAAAATAGATAAAAACAAGTCCCATATTACAAAAAATATATAAGTGAAAATCCTGCTTTGTAATATGTTTTAACCTTAATACTGAGTTAGACAGTTAAAGATAACTCTGAAAAGAATTAGTTCTGTTTATTAGGACTGATAAATAAATGATAGAATATGTTTTTTGAGTTTTTATTGGCCTTATTCATATCAATTTAATAATTATGTATACTGCTGCTTTTATAAGTAAAAAGTATCAGTATCGGTATCGAGTATCAGTATTGGCGGTCCTGTGTTTACTTGGTATCGGATCCATCTTAAATTTTGCAGCATCGCCCACCACTAGTCTCAGCTGTTGTGTTGGGCCCTAAAAGTGGGCCACAGAGCCTTTTCAGTGTGATGTGACTCATGTATGGGTGCCTGGTGATATAAAAGAGTCTAAAAGTCTGAGGTGCTTTTCTGAGGTCTGACTCTTTCCCTCTGTCTTCGTTCTGACGTCCAGACTGCTGGGTCGAAAACGGCAGGGAATGTGGGCGGGCCTTTCTGGTTAACCTTCAGGTATCAGTGACATTTTGACCCTAATAACTCAGGACAAAAAAACTTACACTGTGAAAAACATTCAGTAAAAACTTCTCTGATCCCTTTTCTGGTTCAGGCCTGTCTAAAATCTTTGGGTATTTTAACCCTTTACACACCAGTTTGACTACAAGAAGTTGTTTTTACAGAAAATCACCGAAATGAGTTATTTTCCAGAGAAACAGACAGGTGGCTGGTGGGTTTTTTTCAAGCCCCTCCTTGGATATGTCAAAGATTAAAACACTGATTTAAATGATTTATTAAGTTCTCTTTTAATCATACATCAGAATCCAAAATTAAAACATCATGTATAAAATGAAATGAACTCATTTTTATGTAATTTTAATATAAAACAATGAAACAAAACTGGCATTTAAAGGGTTAAAATCCTGAAGTATTGGAATCTTTGGTTGTTTTCATCAGGTTTAAGTTAAAAATGAACAGAAAAGTGGAAAAACATGAATGTCATATTTTATAGCAGACATTTTTGTCCATGATTGGCTCATTAGGGTAGAAAATTTTAAATCTGACACTACAGAAAAACCAACAATGCATCAGTTTTCCTGCCTCATCCAGGACTGTGGCTGAAAAAAATCCCCCAGCCACCCAACACTTAATTCTTCAGAAAAAAAAAACATCATTTTTGTGTTAATATAAAAAAAAACTACAGTGACTTTTGCAGTCAAACAAGCATTTTAAGGGGTTAAAATATTTATATATTGAATATTTGGTCAGCACTGAAGCTGATGTTCGTCCAACAGTCCATCAACAAATGGGCATGAAATATTTTTATATAATTATATATTATAATAAATTATATTTTTATATTATTATATAATTATATATTATAATAATTGTATTTTTATATTATTATGTAATTATATATTATAATAAATTATATTTTTAAATAATTTCTCCCTAGTTTCTCACAGTGGACATTTGTGTCCAGAACATCGATGCAGATCAAACTTCAGGTGGATTTAAACAATAAAACTGTTTATCCATTTTCTATACCACTGACCCCGTTGGGGGTTGGGGGGGGGGGGGGGGGGGTTGGCTGGAGCCTATCCCAGCTGTCACTGGGCGAGATGCGCGGTCGTCCTGGACTGGTCTCCAGTCAGTCACAGCTGACATGTAGAGACAGACAACCAGGCACGCTCACACTCACACCTACGGCCAATTTAGTCACCAGTTAACTTTTGGTGGTGGGAGGAAGCTGGAGTACCCAGAGAGAACCCACGCGTGCACGGGGACACCATGCATGGGCCCTGACCAGGAAGTGAACCAGGGACCTTCTAGCTGTGAGGCTACAGCGCTAACCCCTGCACACCTTCTACAAAAATCATGCAGCGACACCAAGAAAAAGACTGCAAAATAAAGTGAAAAATTCCCATTATTGGACGAAAATATCCAGAGTAATACAGGAAGGTGAAGGAGCTGGTAGAGAGTCACTGATGGAGACCAAGACCTCTATGGTCCAGGTCTTTGGTTGGCGTTCAATACCAGGAAAGCACAAGAGAATCAACACTAGTCTAAACTTAAAGTCTAATCTACGCAGCAGTGACGGACGCGTTGAGCTCTCCAGACTTGTGCTCTGAACACTTATTTAGGCCAGGTCCTGGTCCTGGTCCTGGTCTGCAACATTTCGTGCAGGAAACCATGGCGACTCAGAATGAGTGCAAATAAATATCCGTTTGTTTTACTGCAGTTTCTGAAAGTAGGAGACACCGGGGGATTTTTTAAAAATCTTTTAACCAGTGAGGGAGACGTCAATGAGGAAATGCACGTCTGATGTTTCAGTCAGTGAGTGGATGTGACTATCGTTATCTCCTCCTTAGAGACTGGAGTCACCCAGTTGGCCAATCACAGGGTTTTTTGAGGTGCCCGTGGGCTGGGTAGGGGTCAGGGTTACGTGGTGCTGGCCTATAACGGGCTGTAGTCTCCATGTTACTTCCTGAATCCTGTCAGGACTTTCCCAGATCCCTTTGGAGGCTCCATCAGCACAGAGGAGTCTGTTCTCCTTTTTTTTAGCACAGCAGGCGTTGTGTGATGGACATCTGACCCACTGAGGAGTACCTGATTACCCAACGAACGATGATGATGATGCAGAAACAGCAAAGAAACAAAACAATCACATGAAAATGATTTTTCCTGTTAAGAAATTAGTTGATTTATGATTTAAAGCATAAATACTGTTCCATCCTGCATCAGAAACTCATATTTCATCGTGACGTTTCCCAGAGATCTGTGTTTATAAAGCCAGCGGAGATGCTCTTAGTGGTGACAACTTTAAAAATATTTCACTTCATTAGCATCCTTTTTATTTTAGCTAACTCTTTGTCATTTGGACTGCATTACTGGTGCAGGATTTGAAGACAAGGTTTTTATAGAAACAAATAAAGAACATGAACTTGGTTTAAAAAAAACGTCTGTGTTTGTGTGTTCTCTTTGTTTGGTTCTGTGGGAAATGGTACGGTGGCCTAATGAGGCAAAAACAAGCTGCAACAGCTATGAAGGTTTAAGAAAGGTGCCACTTAGCCCCGCCCACCTCTGCTGCCCACGTTATTTTGAACTGAGGACTGATGGAAACGACTCTCCTTTAAGTGTAAGGGGTTCTCAACGTTAGGGTCGGGACCCCATTGGGGTCACATGACACTGACAGGAGGTCTCCTGTTGCCTTAAAAAGAACTAAAAAATGTTTTAAATTACATATTTGCCACTTTACACCACTTTGCCAAATTTTAACTCGTTTTCATAACTTTCTCCCATCAACTTTGCAAATTTTATCATACTTTTGCCACTTTAAACTCATTTTTGTCGATTTAAAACCTTTTTTTTCCACATTTTGCTTTCTCTGTTTAACAACTAACCAATTTTATGCCCATTTTAACCACTTTTCATTATTTTTATGTCCATTTTTGCCCGTTTGACCCATTTCTGCCTATTTTTCTGCCTCAATAAACCCATTTTGCCAGTTTAATCCAATTTTTCTTCCCATTTAAAAAAAAATTCCATCCGTCTGTGCCACTTCAACCTGTTTGCCTGCTTTGTAATCCCCTTTTACCACTTTTTTGCCTGTTTTTGTATTACTTGCTCATTTTGTGTCATTTTTCTCTAATGTTTGCCATTTTTAACCTATTGCTGGCTAAAAGGATTGAGAACCCCTGATCTAAATGACCTGGACTGACGTGAAAAAAGAGCAAAAATCAAACCTGCTTCAGAGAGAATGGACCAAAGTTTCAGCTTCAGAGTGCAAACACGAGTAGAACGACATGAGGCAGATTTTCTTCAGAAAAATACGGATGAAATAAACCCGACTCAGAGCAGGAAGGCCTCAGAGCCATGTTTATTTTATTTCACTGTCAGAAAGACAAGAGCGGACACTTTGAATTGAACAAACATGAACAAATATAACTTCAGCAGCTGTTGTAGTGATGCTCACACTTTCAGTGATTCCTGAATTTAACCTGCAGAGCTACCAGCTACCATTCTACCAGCAGTAAAATGAAATATTCTCAGAATAAAAATATTCTCATTTCCATGAGATTTAAATATTGTTACAAAGAAATGAACAAACACCAAAGATTAATGTTATTATAGTTGGAATATGTCTGTTTTCAGTTTTTCTTGTGTCTACATTTCTCTGAGATCTAAATAAAGGTGGTGTTTATGACAGCTGGACTTCCTCCCATTATAAACATGACTGATACCACTGACCCCAGGAAGAACGGCTGACACATCTACCACTGCTAAAGGAGATCCTGATCAAGAGAGACGTTGGTCCTGATCTGGTCCTTAGCGCCCCCTACAGGCCTGGAGCACTCCTGTTTGGCTGATCTGAGGTCAGACATCGGACCTTTCTGATGTGGCTTCCTGTCACGCTCTGTGCTAACGCTGCTGGGTTCAAGAGTGAGACACAGACTCAGGAGTCTGCAGACAGGCCGTTCTTAAATCTGTAGACATGATCAGGAGTGGAAACATCCAAACAATCACAGACAAACAGATTACACAACAGCAGGAGCGAGGCGTCCATCAGTATCTGTGCTGATGGATGCTTCCTGTCCCAGTGTATCCTACTATTTACATGTTTACACACACACACACACACACACACACACACACACACACACAGCTGTAGCAGCAGAGAGAGAGCAGATTTCAGAGGTGGGACAGCAGTTTGATGTTTAAATGAAGCAGGAGGAGAAAACACTTCAACATCTGCAGGTCTGATTACAGCACCGCCGTGACTGCCATGACCGCCATGACCACCGTGACCGCCATGACCGCCATGACTGCTGTGACTGCCATGACCGCCATGACCACCGTGACCACCGTGACCGCCATGACCGCCGTGACCGCCATGACTGCCCTGACTGCCATAACTGTCGTGACTGCCATGACCGCTGTGACTGCCATGACCGCTGTGACCACGGCTACTACAAACTGTTTACTGCTTCTTTATCGGGCGGTGCAAAATCAGACTTAACCCCCTTAGTTTAAGTTATAGCTATCCTCCACCCTTTAAATTATCAGAAATGTTGTCAGGACATGGACAGAAGGAAAACAAAGGGGCAGACCAGTTTAGTATCCAGAGGTCGGGTACAAAGACTCTACTCCAGCCTGACTCAACCCTGCACAACCAAAGAGACAAAGTCAATCTAAGAGGTGAAAAGTGGCAATAAACATTAGTTAGAAGTGGGAAAAATGGTCAAAATGCTGCAAAAATGGGTAAAAATGGGGAGAAAAAGTGAAAAAATGGTCAGAATGTAGCAAAAAATGGGTGACAAGTGACAAAAAAATTAGTGACAGATGGCAAAAAATGGGACAAAGTGTCAAAAAGAAGTGCAAAAATGGGCAAAAAATATGAAAAAATGGGGTGTTTAATGGCAAAAGGTTTCCCTTTTTTTCAGAAGATTTATTTTTGGGCTTTTTTGTGCCTTTATTAGAGAGAGGACAGTGGATGGGGTCGTGAGCAAGGGGGGAGTGGGGAGGGACGTGCGGGGGGTGGTGCCCTGGGCCGGATTCGAACCCGGGTCGCCTGTGTACATGGTGTGTGCCTTAGCCACTCGACTACTGGCGCGCCCCAAAGGTTTCACTTTTTAATGTTTTCCGGGGGAATAATATTTCAAATGAAGACATAAAGAGCCACAGGTTGAGTATCACTGGTTTCAGAGAAGATCTATGTCTCTGAACCAGGACGGCACGCAACAGATGCTGTCCTTCAGCTAAAGTCCAAGTCTGTGAGCTTCTGAAGCTGTCCAGGGGTCAGGAAGAGGTTTTTGTCTTCAGTTACAGTCCTCAGGTACAGTCCTCAGGGCACATCTTTCCTCATGCACGTACACACACACACATTTAAATGTCAAAGGTTCATCACACACCAGCAGAGATGGACCCGTCACAGATGGAGCTCATGCTTCTATTAAACAATCAGAGCCTCTTTCAGACGTAAGCATATTTATCTGCTGACTGAGCCCTGAATCCCACCAGTGTTTGGTCTGTCCCCCCATCAGGCTCCACTCTGGTCCATCTCTGCTCCGTCAGTCTGGAGCCTTCCACATAGAGATGGACAATGCATGTTTTTGATTCGATACGATACCGATACTTTTTGATGTAATTTTATTGATACTGATAGCAATACTTTTGAAGAAAGAATAAAATATTAAACTTGCAAACTTTCAAAAGTTACACATTTCAGGCAGTTAAAAAGGCATATGCAGGTCATTCAGACATTCATTTAGGGAGAAACTTCAATGAAATTAAAATGTTTAAGCAGGTAAAAAATAAAATAAAATAAACTATAATCATAGCACAAACTTGTATATAGAATTAAAATATCCACAACATAACCAATTTCTTTTCTTTTTTTAAATTCAGATAGAAGGGCTATATTAGCCATCTATACCCACTAATTTGAAACAAAAATGTAAGAAATACACATCATCAAAGATTTTCATAGAAATATTTATCTTGTCATGTTTCTACAATTTAGTCTTTACTCATTTGATGGTATCAGCATGTGGTCACACTACTTTTTTTTTTTTAATGTTTTCTAACAGTTTTGAAATTTACTTAAGAACCACACTGAGTGAGAAAGACAGCCAGGTTCACATCACAGACTATAAAATGACTTCATATCCAAACGAGTGGAGTTGCTGAAATCTGTTACTCAGTAATGATTGGTCCTCAAAGTCACATGGCACGGCAGGATCGACATGTCTGATTGGTCATTAAAGCCATGTGACACAGAAGAGCAGGTAAGGCATGTTTGATTGGTCTCCAAATTCACGTGACACGGACTGGCAGTAAAGCCAGAACAGTCTGAAGGAGAGAGAGGCAGGGAGGCATCGGGGGAGAAGCGGCAGTGAGATGTATTTTATAGAACCTGTTTGGTATCAATACTTTGCTAAAGGGATCAATACCAAAAGGGTACTTGGTAAATATCAATATATCCATACTTCAGTATCGATACTCCTACCACTTACACGTACAGAATTCTGTTTCTGCAGGATGCTGGACTTCTGCACACCGGTTTAGAGCGGAGCAGATCAAGTGGGGCAAAAACAATATTACAGACAACATTAAATATCTGGTTAAATCTCAGAATAAAATACTCTGTAGATCAGTGTTACTCACCCAGAGCCAAACTGTTACAAAATACCTTCACAAGAGCCACAATCTGAGAGGTGAACATGGATTAAAGTGGCAATAAAACTGTTAAAGTGGCAAAGTGGTCAAAAAGCAGCAACGAAGTGGCAAAAATTGATTCAAAAATAAGTTACAGGTGGCAAAAAATGGCCAAAAAAAAGTGGCAAAAAATGAGTAACTAAAATAAGCAGGAAGGGGCAAAAAATGTCAAAAAGTAGGAAAACTGAAAATAGCAAAAAGCAAGAAAACAAGGAAAAAGTGGTGAAAAATGGCAAAAGTTGAAAGCAAAATAAGAGTTACAGGTGGCAAAATTGGGCTTAAGAAGCTGTAAGATACATTAAAATTGGCAAATAAAGGGGAAAAATTGCAAATAATGGAAATATACAAACAAAATAAAGTTGACAATTTAAGCCGACTGTACTAGAGTGGGGATCAAACAGATTAATGTAACCTGCATGGATCATTTCTGAGGTTAAAGTTGATCTTTTTAAGGTTTTCTGGGGGAAAGCGTTTTAAATAAAGACATAAAAGAGCCAGGCGTTGAGTTTCTCTGCTGTAGATCGTATTTCAATGACGTCGAGCATATAAATAATGAATCCATGATATCAAACATTTTCAAAGTTAGAAAGTACATTAACAAAGTTAAAAATACATCACATCAATCAGACATGGCTCATCAGAGTCAGGTAGAACAGGTGAAACAATCAGAGAAATTCAGCAATAGGATCTGAAATGAAACCGGAGAAACCAGTTCTTTGGTTTTTAAAGAGCTCTGCAGGGAGCTCCAAGCAGACAGTGCAGAGAGGCTAAAGGCAGATCTGCTGAGCTCAGAATGAACTTTTGGAACCTGGAGAGTAAAGCGGTCACTAGAACAGCTGTTCTGAGCTCCAGAGGACCAGGCTGACATGGAGGAGATGTTAGGAGGAAGCATCTGGAGTAGAGCTTTCTAAATGAACGTGTGTGTATGCAGGTGACCATCCAGTCTGACTATAGAGGACGCCGTGGTCAGTGTTAAAGGCGTCTGCTGTGATAAACCTCAGAGCACTGGGAAACTCCAGCACAGAAGCCTTCCTATACATTTATCACATTAATCCAACACTGATAGAAAAGTTTCCTCAACCAGAGTTTTTCTACAACGCAGAGGAAAATAATATTTGTTTCACCAGAAAAAGCTAATTTTTTAATGAAGTTTACTCACCAAATTAGAAACATGATTTTAAAAGCAATCTTCTTATCAATCCAAATGCCAAGATATTTATGTTATCACTCTTTCAATATTGGAGCCACCATAAAAATCAAAATCAATGTTAGTAGCTCTAGAAAAGAGCATGGATGTAGTTTTCTCTGCATTCAGAACTAACCTGTGATTGGTCAGAGCAACCTGCAAATCATTAAAGCAGCTCTGAAGAGAACAGACTGAACATTATCAATACAAAACTGAGTCATCTGCATAGAGACGGATTTTATCATTTTTATAAATAGTGAAAAGCCCCGGACCAAGGACAGAACCTTGTGGAACACCACAATGTAATACATTCTGATTTTACCTTTCTCAGTGCTCACACTGCTGTCTGCCTATGAGAAAACCCTGAATCAACAATAAATGTTTTTTTATCAAAGCCACTAGTATGAAGCCTACTTAACAGCGTGGCAGTACGCTTATTAACAACAGAATTAACAACAGAATTAGACAAATGTCATCGCAGGTTTGGTCTGACTGACGGCGAGTGACCTTGCCCACTGGAAGCGAGTCTAGAGCACTGCACTGCGGCGCCCAGCCCTGATCAGCAGGATCAGAAAACGAGTTCACGTAGGAATAGTATGTCAACAGCGGGCTGTTTTACCTGTGGGGCTTCATTTATCATCCTCTCCGGTCTAAGTCCATGATATCATTGCTTCACTGGGTGAGTACATTAGGAAGTTAAAAGGTTAAAGTTTGCTTAAAGGATCTGTGGTTTTATGTAAAATTTTTTGGCTAAATGTCCTCAAAAGTTAACTTTTCCTCGTTAACGGCGCCATTGTAGCTCGGTGACCCACTGACCTCTCCATGACCCTTTGCTCTTGCTGCAGGATGAGACGTAATGTTGATATAGAAATGAATCACGATCAGGAGTCCATGCATTGGGTTTTATTTTGAAAGAACCACGCTACGCTTGTGACTTCCTGTTTGGAGCGTTCTGATTGATGGGTATTGACGCAGTTTAGCAGCTGCCGACGTTGAAAACAGACCAGCAGCGTATCTTAAATGAAGTGGTGCTCCAGGCACGCGCCGCTGCCGGTCTGGAGCGCCGGCTGTGGAAATGCTCTGAGAGACTAAAGAGGAAGCGATGCGCTCCGCAGCACAATTCGCCGGCGGTTCACAGTATGTGGATTTTAAAGGTAAGAACCAAGTCCACATCTGGGATTTTAGTGGTATCATGAACGTCCCTTCTATCATTAACATGTTCGACTAATTACAATACCAGGACACTCCCTTTCTAACTTTCTATTTCAAATACAAGCAGTGGGGCAGTGGTCACTGAAACCCAGTCCAGATCCTCCAGAGTCAGTTATTTTGTCAGCTCTGTTAGTAAAATTCAACCAATCAGGGTCTCTGAGGGTCTTTAAGGTTGGCCTGGTGGGGACAAACGAACATTTTCACAGACTTCTTTCAGGTTTCAGAAGCAGAAGTCAGCCAGTTTAGATTTAAATCACCTAAAACAGGGGTGTAGAGCTCAATCTTAGCAGGGGCCTGATTCTGGATCCAGGACTAACCTGACGGTCTAACAGGGTCACCCTTTAAACCAGGAACTGTCATTTCACCAGTAATAAAATATGAAAAGACTTAGCACTGATGATAAATGATTGTGAGGTTAAAAAAGTAAAAAAGATCAGTTTAAAGGCTCACAGTCTGAGAAAAGTACATTTATTAGTTCAAAAAGGTTAAAACATGAAATTGAAATTGAAAAATAATGTTTTTTAATGGTAAATATATTAAAAAGAAAGTCAAAATCATGAGTTTCAAAGGTCAAAATATGAAATAAAATTTGTAATCATGAAATTAAATGTTAAATATGAATTGTGATTCTTAAAGGTCAAACTATGGGATTACAAAGTCAAAGTTTGGTGTTGAAAATATGAGATAAAATACAAAATAATTAATTGAAAAGGTCAAAAAATGACTTAAAACTTTAAATTATTATTCTAGGAGCTTAAAATATTTTTTTTAAGACGTCAAAATTATGAGTTGAAATGCTCAAAGTATGAAATTAAAAGTTAAAATCGTAAGTTTGAGTCCTGATTGTGAGATGCAAAACTGAAAATATGAAATTAAAACACAAATCAAACTCTTTTCCTACCTTCCTGACTATTTATCTAAATATCTTTACACCTTTTTCATATTTTGTGACTTAACAAGGATTTTGTAAATCATCAGGATATGTTCACATTTTTATACCTGAGTAAATCAAGTATACACACACACTGATGGGCCAGTAAGAACAGGAATATGAGATCATCCTGAGGGCCGAATTTGGCCCCCGGGCCTTGAGTTTGACACCCTTGACCTCTAAATAATTTCTTCAGAGTGTATGGAGCTCAAAGATGAGCTGACATGTCTAAAGCAGCTAAAGAAGGTCTGCAGAAACTACAGTAACAGAATTATTTAGTGCAACCGTCACCTTTAAACCGAAAACTCAAACAGTTTTCAACAGTCACTGCGTTCACAACAGAAGAATTGAAATCCTCCAGCTGGGAAGACCAAACACGGTGGGTGGGGCATGTAACAGAATAACCTACTGTAGGTGGAAACAAAAACCTAAACAACAGACACAAATCCAAGCAGGTCCACTGGTCTCCAAGTCACCGGTCTCATCTTATAATTTCAGATGGTCTGCAATGCTGACTGTCTCATCAGCAATGTTGTGGCAAAGTGGCCTGGCTCGATCCATGACTCCCGAGTCTTTCGGACCTCTGGAATCTATCGGCGCCTATCACAAGGTGAGCCACACAACCTCTAACAATAACCACTTTTACATCATGGCTGTGTCAAGAATGTCTCTCTGTTATGAGGTTGTGATGAGGAGATTTTGTATTGATAGATAAATTCTCTGGTGTGTTGCTGAGGGGACAGGGGGTATGCCTGCCAGCCTTTTCTCCTGACACCATTCACAGATCCCCAGGAAGCACAGCAAGCCTACAATCACCCATTCCAGGACTAGGGCCAGGATTGAAATGACCTTTGGCCTCCTGAAGGCACACTTTAACTGCCTTCAAGGGTCAGCCCTTTGAGGGCATGTGACATCACTGTGGCCTGTGCTGTCCTCCACAATGTGGCCTGCCTGAGGAAGGAGAGGGGCCCCAGAGTGCCATCACACATGTATTGGGACAATCCTGCCATCTTCCCTGATGACCACAGTAGTCGGCTGGTCAGAGATCAATATGTGTTAAATTATTGTAGTTAACATGCATGCTTTAAATTCAAGTTAAATATTTGCTGCAGTGGCAGAGACACATGCTGTGAATTTCAGTTAAATGTGACATGCATTGGCAGAGGAAGTTGTGTTTTTTTTTTTTTTTAATTCAATTTAACCGTCTGGTACCCCTTGTGCCAAAAATGCACACTTAATTGATTATTAAAAAAAACAAAAAACAAAAAAAACCTTTGTCCTCTTTCACAATTAATATTGTTATGTATTGTATTTTCTTGTTCATTTTTGCACAAGTTCCAAAATTCTGTCCCAGCCACAACAATCAGTCCAACATAAATAAAGTAAATCTCTTTCATGGCGTTAATATCCCTGGTGTGCAAAAAGTCCCCATTGAAACCCATTCAAACCACTTCTTTTGATCTTTACACCATTAAGGCATGAATCATGCATTTTCTGGTATCTGGGCTTCATTTGAGAGTTGGGGCTCTACATTTGCACCTGGACCATTTTTTACCCTGTGACGTCACTTTTACCATATATGGGCGAGGGCAAGAAATCCATGTTTTTTCCACCAGATTTCAGTGTTCTACTGCCCTCTGCTCCCCTTCTCACTAACTCTCAGTGTAGTTTCTTGAAAAAAAAAAAAAAAATCAATTTTTGTTTGTTTTTTATCAAAATTTTTTGTTTATTTACATTACAAACATGGCAATTAAAGGGTTAAAAGATATGCCAATTGTTGAGTATTTGGTATTTTTGTTAATGGCACAAGTGGATGAAACAAGGAAAAAATTAAACAATTAAAAATAAACTAATTTAACTTTTTATTTACAGTAATAACCCCCCTGTGCATTTTTTGCACACTAGGAGGAAAATGAGGCAGTAATTTGTAGGATACCAGAGGGTTAAATTGATTTGGCCTCTTCTGTTGTTTGTGTTGTACACTGTGTGAATACAAGCTTGCAGGGAGGCTACTGCATCCATTCATTTGTTGTGTATGGATTTGTCCTGCAGTTATTTCCGTGTGCAGACATGTGGGGTGTGTTACATACAGACCTTTATTCTTATGTTCTATAATATGCTGTGATTCTATGCTTTCTATCCTGTAGAGTCACTGTGTGACTTCAGCTTTGATGCTTTACCCAGCTTTGATTTATCCTGATTCAATAAAGGAACTTCATGTTACTCTTTGATGTGTATTTATATTATATGGCATATATAGTCTGTGGGAAACTGTAAACTGTTATCTAATGATTGTAAAATCATCTAAAATAATCATTCATCTAAAATGATTGAAGTTTAATATCACAAATGTTTAGATGATGACAGTGGGTCTAGTTGATAACATTGTGTAGTGGGCAGTGGAAGAACTACTGGTTTCCATTTGTGGTGACTGCTGACTGAGATAAGGGATAAGATTAAATAGATCCTGGAACTTAGCCTGGTCTGGAGCCAGCTAGTTTCACAGAATAAATCTCCATGGCAACTTAGGTCACAACATATCCCGCTTTCCATTATCCCGCTTTTGTGCAACCGGATCACGGATAAGTTGAGCTAGGATGACCATGATATCCCGGCTTAGTCCCTTATCCTAGTTTTGTGCCACGGGCCCCTGGACCGTGGTCTGCTGATGAGGACGAGACCTGGTCCATAAAGCTGAAGCGTTGAACCGGTCTGTTCTGAACTCAGTCAGTCAGGGCCAGGGATCCCGTGTTTCCGTGTCAGCCGTGTTCATTCTCAATCATTTGGAGCGTTCACACGAGGCTCCGACCACCAGGAAAAGATAACGGCGTGTTGACATTGTGCAGTTGCATGTGAGGCTGGAACGCCGTGGCATCCAGGCGGGATGTTTGGAGTGATGCCGGAGCGTTGATCGGTATCAGCGTTGTAAACACGGCCGAGGGAGCCACTCAGCGTTAGCCTCAACAAAGAAAGCTCATTTCCCCACCGCCCTATCACAGAGCCCACCGCGTCCATCTGGACTTTATCCATCTAACCATCATCTGCTCGCTCCGGTGACGTCAAAATGCTTTTATCAGATCCAATTGTCACACTCTGCATGGCCAAGTTGACATTCTGCAGAGAACGCTTCCCCTTCAGCTCGACAACAAATGGTTTCCTTCCTTCCTTCTTTGCTTCCTTTCTCATTAGTCCTGAAGGAGCCTCATGCATGTTTGCCTTAGTGCACTCCAGCCTGCATCCACATGCTTTTATATGGTTATATCTAAACTTAGTCCTAAGGATTAATGTCTGCATCCTCATGCTTTTATATAGTTATATCTAAATTCAGTATAAGGATTAATGTCTGCATCCTCATGCTTTTATATAGTTATATCTAAATTCAGTATAAGGATTAATGTCTGCATCCTCATGCTTTTATATAGTTATATCTAAATTCAGTATAAGGATTAATGTCTGCATCCTCATGCTTTTATATGGTTATATCTAAACTTAGTCCTAAGGATTAATGTCTGCATCCTCATGCTTTTATATAGTTATATCTAAACTTAGTCCTAAGGATTAATGTCTGCATCCTCATGCTTTTATATAGTTATATCTAAATTCAGTCCTGAGGATTAATGTCTGCATCCTCATGCTTTTATATAGTTATATCTAAATTCAGTCCTGAGGATTAATGTCTGCATCCTCATGCTTTTATATAGTTATATCTAAATTCAGTCCTGAGGATTAATGTCTGCATCCTCATGCTTTTATATAGTTATATCTAAATTCAGTATAAGGATTAATGTCTGCATCCTCATGCTTTTATATAGTTATATCTAAATTCAGTATAAAGATTAATGTCTGCATCCTCATGCTTTTATATAGTTATATCTAAATTCAGTATAAGGATTAATGTCTGCATCCTCATGCTTTTATATAGTTATATCTAAATTCAGTCCTGAGGATTAATGTCTGCATCCTCATACTTTTATATAGTTATATCTAAATTCAGTCCTGAGGATTAATGTCTGCATCCTCATGCTTTTATATAGTTATATCTAAATTCAGTCCTAAGGATTAATGTCTGCATCCTCATGCTTTTATATAGTTATATCTAAATTCAGTCCTAAGGATTAATGTCTGCATCCTCATGCTTTTATATAGTTATATCTAAATTCAGTCCTAAGGATTAATGTCTGCATCCTCATGCTTTTATATAGTTATATCTAAATTCAGTCCTAAGGATTAATGTCTGCATCCTCATGCTTTTATATAGTTATATCTAAATTCAGTCCTGAGGATTAATGTCTGCATCCTCATGCTTTTATATAGTTATATCTAAATTCAGTATAAGGATTAATGTCTGCATCCTCATGCTTTTATATAGTTATATCTAAATTCAGTCCTGAGGATTAATGTCTGCATCCTCATGCTTTTATATAGTTATATCTAAATTCAGTCCTGAGGATTAATGTCTGCATCCTCATGCTTTTATATAGTTATATCTAAATTCAGTCCTGAGGATTAATGTCTGCATCCTCATGCTTTTATATAGTTATATCTAAACTCAGTATAAGGATTAATGTCTGCATCCTCATGCTTTTATATAGTTATATCTAAATTCAGTATAAGGATTAATGTCTGCATCCTCATGCTTTTATATAGTTATATCTAAATTCAGTATAAGGATTAATGTCTGCATCCTCATGCTTTTATATAGTTATATCTAAATTCAGTATAAGGATTAATGTCTGCATCCTCATGCTTTTATATAGTTATATCTAAATTCAGTCCTAAGGATTAATGTCTGCATCCTCATGCTTTTATATAGTTATATCTAAATTCAGTCCTGAGGATTAATGTCTGCATCCTCATGCTTTTATATAGTTATATCTAAATTCAGTATAAGGATTAATGTCTGCATCCTCATGCTTTTATATAGTTATATCTAAATTCAGTATAAGGATTAATGTCTGCATCCTCATGCTTTTATATAGTTATATCTAAATTCAGTATAAGGATTAATGTCTGCATCCTCATGCTTTTATATAGTTATATCTAAATTCAGTATAAGGATTAATGTCTGCATCCTCATGCTTTTATATAGTTATATCTAAATTCAGTCCTAAGGATTAATGTCTGCATCCTCATGCTTTTATATAGTTATATCTAAATTCAGTATAAGGATTAATGTCTGCATCCTCATGCTTTTATATAGTTATATCTAAATTCAGTCCTGAGGATTAATGTCTGCATCCTCATGCTTTTATATAGTTATATCTAAATTCAGTATAAGGATTAATGTCTGCATCCTCATGCTTTTATATAGTTATATCTAAATTCAGTATAAGGATTAATGTCTGCATCCTCATGCTTTTATATAGTTATATCTAAATTCAGTCCTGAGGATTAATGTCTGCATCCTCATGCTTTTATATAGTTATATCTAAATTCAGTCCTGAGGATTAATGTCTGCATCCTCATGCTTTTATATAGTTATATCTAAATTCAGTATAAGGATTAATGTCTGCATCCTCATGCTTTTATATAGTTATATCTAAACTCAGTATAAGGATTAATGTCTGCATCCTCATGCTTTTATATAGTTATATCTAAACTCAGTATAAGGATTAATGTCTGCATCCTCATGCTTTTATATAGTTATATCTAAATTCAGTATAAGGATTAATGTCTGCATCCTCATGCTTTTATATAGTTATATCTAAATTCAGTCCTGAGGATTAATGTCTGCATCCTCATGCTTTTATATAGTTATATCTAAATTCAGTCCTGAGGATTAATGTCTGCATCCTCATGCTTTTATATAGTTATATCTAAATTCAGTATAAGGATTAATGTCTGCATCCTCATGCTTTTATATAGTTATATCTAAATTCAGTATAAGGATTAATGTCTGCATCCTCATGCTTTTATATAGTTATATCTAAATTCAGTATAAGGATTAATGTCTGCATCCTCATGCTTTTATATAGTTATATCTAAATTCAGTCCTGAGGATTAATGTCTGCATCCTCATGCTTTTATATAGTTATATCTAAATTCAGTCCTGAGGATTAATGTCTGCATCCTCATGCTTTTATATAGTTATATCTAAATTCAGTATAAGGATTAATGTCTGCATCCTCATGCTTTTATATAGTTATATCTAAATTCAGTCCTGAGGATTAATGTCTGCATCCTCATGCTTTTATATAGTTATATCTAAATTCAGTATAAGGATTAATGTCTGCATCCTCATGCTTTTATATAGTTATATCTAAATTCAGTATAAGGATTAATGTCTGCATCCTCATGCTTTTATATAGTTATATCTAAATTCAGTCCTAAGGATTAATGTCTGCATCCTCATGCTTTTATATAGTTATATCTAAATTCAGTATAAGGATTAATGTCTGCATCCTCATGCTTTTATATAGTTATATCTAAATTCAGTCCTAAGGATTAATGTCTGCATCCTCATGCTTTTATATGGTTATATCTAAATTCAGTATAAGGATTAATGTCTGCATCCTCATGCTTTTATATAGTTATATCTAAATTCAGTCCTGAGGATTAATGTTTGCATCCTCATGCTTTTATATAGTTATATCTAAATTCAGTATAAGGATTAATGTCTGCATCCTCATGCTTTTATATAGTTATATCTAAATTCAGTATAAGGATTAATGTCTGCATCCTCATGCTTTTATATAGTTATATCTAAATTCAGTATAAGGATTAATGTCTGCATCCTCATGCTTTTATATAGTTATATCTAAATTCAGTCCTAAGGATTAATGTCTGCATCCTCATGCTTTTATATGGTTATATCTAAATTCAGTATAAGGATTAATGTCTGCATCCTCATGCTTTTATATAGTTATATCTAAATTCAGTCCTGAGGATTAATGTCTGCATCCTCATGCTTTTATATAGTTATATCTAAATTCAGTATAAGGATTAATGTCTGCATCCTCATGCTTTTATATAGTTATATCTAAATTCAGTATAAGGATTAATGTCTGCATCCTCATGCTTTTATATAGTTATATCTAAATTCAGTCCTGAGGATTAATGTCTGCATCCTCATGCTTTTATATAGTTATATCTAAATTCAGTATAAGGATTAATGTCTGCATCCACATGCTTTTATATAGTTATATCTAAATTCAGTATAAGGATTAATGTCTGCATCCTCATGCTTTTATATAGTTATATCTAAATTCAGTATAAGGATTAATGTCTGCATCCTCATGCTTTTATATAGTTATATCTAAATTCAGTATAAGGATTAATGTCTGCATCCTCATGCTTTTATATAGTTATATCTAAATTCAGTCCTGAGGATTAATGTCTGCATCCTCATGCTTTTATATAGTTATATCTAAATTCAGTCCTGAGGATTAATGTCTGCATCCTCATGCTTTTATATAGTTATATCTAAATTCAGTATAAGGATTAATGTCTGCATCCTCATGCTTTTATATAGTTATATCTAAATTCAGTATAAGGATTAATGTCTGCATCCTCATGCTTTTATATAGTTATATCTAAATTCAGTCCTGAGGATTAATGTCTGCATCCTCATGCTTTTATATAGTTATATCTAAATTCAGTATAAAGATTAATGTCTGCATCCTCATGCTTTTATATAGTTATATCTAACTTCAGTCCTGAGGATTAATGTCTGCATCCTCATGCTTTTATATAGTTATATCTAAATTCAGTATAAGGATTAATGTCTGCATCCTCATGCTTTTATATAGTTATATCTAAATTCAGTCCTGAGGATTAATGTCTGCATCCTCATGCTTTTATATAGTTATATCTAAATTCAGTATAAGGATTAATGTCTGCATCCTCATGCTTTTATATAGTTATATCTAAATTCAGTATAAGGATTAATGTCTGCATCCTCATGCTTTTATATAGTTATATCTAAATTCAGTATAAGGATTAATGTCTGCATCCTCATGCTTTTATATAGTTATATCTAAATTCAGTCCTGAGGATTAATGTCTGCATCCTCATGCTTTTATATAGTTATATCTAAATTCAGTCCTGAGGATTAATGTCTGCATCCTCATGCTTTTATATAGTTATATCTAAATTCAGTCCTGAGGATTAATGTCTGCATCCTCATGCTTTTATATAGTTATATCTAAATTCAGTATAAGGATTAATGTCTGCATCCTCATGCTTTTATATAGTTATATCTAAATTCAGTCCTGAGGATTAATGTCTGCATCCTCATGCTTTTATATAGTTATATCTAAATTCAGTCCTGAGGATTAATGTCTGCATCCTCATGCTTTTATATAGTTATATCTAAATTCAGTATAAGGATTAATGTCTGCATCCTCATGCTTTTATATAGTTATATCTAAATTCAGTATAAGGATTAATGTCTGCATCCTCATGCTTTTATATAGTTATATCTAAATTCAGTATAAGGATTAATGTCTGCATCCTCATGCTTTTATATAGTTATATCTAAATTCAGTATAAGGATTAATGTCTGCATCCTCATGCTTTTATATAGTTATATCTAAATTCAGTCCTGAGGATTAATGTCTGCATCCTCATGCTTTTATATAGTTATATCTAAATTCACTATAAGGATTAATGTCTGCATCCTCATGCTTTTATATGGTTATATCTAAATTCACTATAAGGATTAATGTCTGCATCCTCATGCTTTTATATGGTTATATCTAAATTCAGTCCTGAGGATTAATGTCTGCATCCTCATGCTTTTATATAGTTATATCTAAATTCAGTATAAGGATTAATGTCTGCATCCTCATGCTTTTATATAGTTATATCTAAATTCAGTATAAGGATTAATGTCTGCATCCTCATGCTTTTATATAGTTATATCTAAATTCAGTCCTGAGGATTAATGTCTGCATCCTCATGCTTTTATATAGTTATATCTAAATTCAGTCCTGAGTATTAATGTCTGCATCCTCATGCTTTTATATAGTTATATCTAAATTCAGTATAAGGATTAATGTCTGCATCCTCATGCTTTTATATAGTTATATCTAAATTCAGTATAAGGATTAATGTCTGCATCCTCATGCTTTTATATAGTTATATCTAAATTCAGTATAAGGATTAATGTCTGCATCCTCATGCTTTTATATAGTTATATCTAAATTCAGTCCTGAGGATTAATGTCTGCATCCTCATGCTTTTATATAGTTATATCTAAATTCAGTCCTGAGGATTAATGTCTGCATCCTCATGCTTTTATATAGTTATATCTAAATTCAGTATAAGGATTAATGTCTGCATCCTCATGCTTTTATATAGTTATATCTAAATTCAGTATAAGGATTAATGTCTGCATCCTCATGCTTTTATATAGTTATATCTAAATTCAGTATAAGGATTAATGTCTGCATCCTCATGCTTTTATATAGTTATATCTAAATTCAGTATAAGGATTAATGTCTGCATCCTCATGCTTTTATATAGTTATATCTAAATTCAGTATAAGGATTAATGTCTGCATCCTCATGCTTTTATATAGTTATATCTAAATTCAGTCCTGAGGATTAATGTCTGCATCCTCATGCTTTTATATAGTTATATCTAAATTCAGTATAAGGATTAATGTCTGCATCCTCATGCTTTTATATAGTTATATCTAAATTCAGTATAAGGATTAATGTCTGCATCCTCATGCTTTTATATAGTTATATCTAAATTCAGTCCTGAGGATTAATGTCTGCATCCTCATGCTTTTATATAGTTATATCTAAATTCAGTCGAGAGCATAAATCTCTGCATACTCATGCTTTTATATAGTTATATCTAAATTCAGTCCTGAGGATTAATGTCTGCATCCTCATGCTTTTATATAGTTATATCTAAATTCAGTATAAGGATTAATGTCTGCATCCTCATGCTTTTATATAGTTATATCTAAATTCAGTCCTGAGGATTAATGTCTGCATCCTCATGATTTTATATATTTATTTAAAAATGAGTTATAAGGATTAATGTCTGCATCCTCATGCTTTTATATAGTTATATCTAAATTCAGTATAAGGATTAATGTCTGCATCCTCATGCTTTTATATAGTTATATCTAAATTCAGTATAAGGATTAATGTCTGCATCCTCATGCTTTTATATAGTTATATCTAAATTCAGTCCTGAGGATTAATGTCTGCATCCTCATGCTTTTATATAGTTATATCTAAATTCAGTCCTGAGGATTAATGTCTGCATCCTCATGCTTTTATATAGTTATATCTAAATTCAGTCCTGAGGATTAATGTCTGCATCCTCATGCTTTTATATAGTTATATCTAAATTCAGTATAAGGATTAATGTCTGCATCCTCATGCTTTTATATAGTTATATCTAAATTCAGTCCTGAGGATTAATGTCTGCATCCTCATGCTTTTATATAGTTATATCTAAATTCAGTCCTGAGGATTAATGTCTGCATCCTCATGCTTTTATATAGTTATATCTAAATTCAGTATAAGGATTAATGTCTGCATCCTCATGCTTTTATATAGTTATATCTAAATTCAGTATAAGGATTAATGTCTGCATCCTCATGCTTTTATATAGTTATATCTAAATTCAGTATAAGGATTAATGTCTGCATCCTCATGCTTTTATATAGTTATATCTAAATTCAGTATAAGGATTAATGTCTGCATCCTCATGCTTTTATATAGTTATATCTAAATTCAGTCCTGAGGATTAATGTCTGCATCCTCATGCTTTTATATAGTTATATCTAAATTCAGTATAAGGATTAATGTCTGCATCCTCATGCTTTTATATAGTTATATCTAAATTCAGTATAAGGATTAATGTCTGCATCCTCATGCTTTTATATAGTTATATCTAAATTCAGTCCTGAGGATTAATGTCTGCATCCTCATGCTTTTATATAGTTATATCTAAATTCAGTATAAGGATTAATGTCTGCATCCTCATGCTTTTATATAGTTATATCTAAATTCAGTATAAGGATTAATGTCTGCATCCTCATGCTTTTATATAGTTATATCTAAATTCAGTATAAGGATTAATGACGGCTGCTCTTGCGTTTATATAGTTATATCTAAATTCAGTCCTGAGGATTAATGTCTGCATCCTCATGCTTTTATATAGTTATATCTAAATTCAGTCCTGAGGATTAATGTCTGCATCCTCATGCTTTTATATAGTTATATCTAAATTCAGTATAAGGATTAATGTCTGCATCCTCATGCTTTTATATAGTTATATCTAAATTCAGTATAAGGATTAATGTCTGCATCCTCATGCTTTATATAGTTATATCTAAATTCAGTATAAGGATTAATGTCTGCATCCTCATGCTTTTATATAGTTATATCTAAATTCAGTCCTGAGGATTAATGTCTGCATCCTCATGCTTTTATATAGTTATATCTAAATTCAGTCCTGAGGATTAATGTCTGCATCCTCATGCTTTTATATAGTTATATCTAAATTCAGTATAAGGATTAATGTCTGCATCCTCATGCTTTTATATAGTTATATCTAAATTCAGTCCTGAGGATTAATGTCTGCATCCTCATGCTTTTATATAGTTATATCTAAATTCAGTATAAGGATTAATGTCTGCATCCTCATGCTTTTATATAGTTATATCTAAATTCAGTAGTTGTGGATTAATGTCTGCATCCTCTAGGAGGGAATATAGTTATATCTAAATTCAGTCCTTGCACTTTCATCCTCATGCTTTTATATAGTTATATTTAAATTCAGTATAAGGATTAATGTCTGCATCCTCATGCTTTTATATAGTTATATCTAAATTCAGTCCTGAGGATTAATGTCTGCAGCCTCATGCTTTTATATAGTTATATCTAAATTCAGTCAACAAGGATTAAGTGTCTGAAAATTGGCTTTTATATAGTTATATCTAAAACAGTATAAGGATTAATGTCTGGCATATAAATGTTGCACCAAGAGGTTAATGTCTGGCATCCTCATGCTTTTATATAGAAAAATCTAAATGACAAAGCAATGGCTAAAGCAGGCATATAGTTATATCTAAATTCAGTATAAGGATTAATGTCTGCATCCTCATGCTTTTATATAGTTATATCTAAATTCAGTATAAGGATTAATGTCTGCATCCTCATGCTTTTATATAGTTATATCTAAATTCAGTCCTAAGGATTAATGTCTGCATCCTCATGCTTTTATATAGTTATATCTAAATTCAGTCCTAAGGATTAATGTCTGCATCCTCATGCTTTTATATAGTTATATCTAAATTCAGTCCTAAGGATTAATGTCTGCATCCTCATGCTTTTATATAGTTATATCTAAATTCAGTATAAGGATTAATGTCTGCATCCTCATGCTTTTATATAGTTATATCTAAATTCAGTATAAGGATTAATGTCTGCATCCTCATGCTTTTATATAGTTATATCTAAATTCAGTATAAGGATTAATGTCTGCATCCTCATGCTTTTATATAGTTATATCTAAATTCAGTCCTGAGGATTAATGTCTGCATCCTCATGCTTTTATATAGTTATATCTAAATTCAGTATAAGGATTAATGTCTGCATCCTCATGCTTTTATATAGTTATATCTAAATTCAGTCCTGAGGATTAATGTCTGCATCCTCATGCTTTTATATAGTTATATCTAAATTCAGTCCTAAGGATTAATGTCTGCATCCTCATGCTTTTATATAGTTATATCTAAATTCAGTCCTGAGGATTAATGTCTGCATCCTCATGCTTTTATATAGTTATATCTAAATTCAGTATAAGGATTAATGTCTGCATCCTCATGCTTTTATATAGTTATATCTAAATTCAGTCCTGAGGATTAATGTCTGCATCCTCATGCTTTTATATAGTTATATCTAAATTCAGTATAAGGATTAATGTCTGCATCCTCATGCTTTTATATAGTTATATCTAAATTCAGTCCTAAGGATTAATGTCTGCATCCTCATGCTTTTATATAGTTATATCTAAATTCAGTCCTAAGGATTAATGTCTGCATCCTCATGCTTTTATATAGTTATATCTAAATTCAGTATAAGGATTAATGTCTGCATCCTCATGCTTTTATATAGTTATATCTAAATTCAGTATAAGGATTAATGTCTGCATCCTCATGCTTTTATATAGTTATATCTAAATTCAGTATAAGGATTAATGTCTGCATCCTCATGCTTTTATATAGTTATATCTAAATTCAGTCCTAAGGATTAATGTCTGCATCCTCATGCTTTTATATAGTTATATCTAAATTCAGTATAAGGATTAATGTCTGCATCCTCATGCTTTTATATAGTTATATCTAAATTCAGTCCTAAGGATTAATGTCTGCATCCTCATGCTTTTATATAGTTATATCTAAATTCAGTATAAGGATTAATGTCTGCATCCTCATGCTTTTATATAGTTATATCTAAATTCAGTATAAGGATTAATGTCTGCATCCTCATGCTTTTATATAGTTATATCTAAATTCAGTATAAGGATTAATGTCTGCATCCTCATGCTTTTATATAGATATCTAAATTCAGTATATAGATTAAGGTCTGAACAGCTCATGCTTTTATATAGTTATATCTAAATTCAGTCCTGAACATTAATGTCTGCATCCTCATGCTTTCTGCATAGTTATATCTAAATTCAGTAGGGTAATGTCTGCATCCTCATGCTTTTATAGATAGTCTGGTTCACTTCCTGGTCAAGGATTGCAGAGTCTGCATGTTCCTCATGCTTTTATATAGTTATATCTAAATTCAGTATTCCAGCTTCCTCCCATGCTTTTATATAGTTAATTGGTGAGTCTAAATTCTGACTGTAGGATTAATGTCTGCATGCCTGGTTGTCTGTCTCTATATGTCAGTTATATCTAAATTCAGTCCAGGATTAATGTCTGCATCACCCAATGCTTTTATATAGTTATATCTAAATTTAGTTGGGAATTAATGTCTGCATCCTCATGCTTTTATATAGTTATATCTAAATTCAGTCCTGTAGAGGCTGGCTAATGTCTGCATCCTCATGACCAATAGTTATATCTAAATTCAGTCAACAACGTGGTTTGTCTGCATCCTCATGCTTTTACTATAGTTATATCTAAATTCAGTGTAGTCTCTATATGTCTGCATCCTCATGCTTTTATATAGTTATATCTAAATTCAGTATAAGGATTAATGTCTGAAACCTCATGCTTTTATATAGTTATATCTAGCAGCAAAAAGGGTGAAAAGGATTAAAATCAGCATCCTAAAATGCTTTTAAATATAGTTATATCTAAATTCAGTCCTGAGGAAAATGTCTGCATCCTCATGCTTTTGGGTGAGTTATATCTAAATTCAGTTACAGGTGGCAAAGATGGTCATGTGGTATATAGTTATACAAATTCAGATGAGTGGAAAGTGACTAATGTCTGCATCCTCATGCTTTTATATAGTTATATCTAAATTCAGTATAAGGATTTAATGTCTGCATCCTCTTAAATGGGTGACAGAGTGGCAAAATCTAAATTCAAATAGGATTAAGTCTGCATAAAAGCTTTTATATAAAAAACTGAGCAAATTCAAAAAGAAGTGATTAATGTCTGCATCCTCATGCTTTTATATAGTTATATCTAAATTCAGTATACAGACAAATGAAGTCTGCATCCTCATGTTTATAGTAGTTATATCTAACTGATTTATGTGACTCAGATAATGTCTGTCAAAGTCCTCATGCTTTTTATAGTTTTATATCTAAATCATCACAGAAGGGCCATTAATGTCTGCATCCTCATGCTTTTATAGTTATATCTGTAAACCTGTCCACTTTGTCCCATACTCAGCTGAATGTTAGCATCCTCATGCTTTTCTTATAGTTTATGGTTGTGCACCTCCCCAAAGGATTAATGTCTGCATCCTCATGCTTTTATATAGCTTATATCTAAATTCAGTATAAGGATTAATGTCTGCACATCCATGCTTTTAAATAGGTTATATCTAAATTCAGAAAGCTTGTAAAATGTCTGCATCCTCATGCTTTTATATAGTTATATCTAAATTCAGTACCAGAGGAGGGCAGAGTCTGCATCCTCATGCATATTATATGGCTTATATCTAAATATTGAGTTTTTTATTATATCAGTATATTTGAAAGACACATAGTATATCTAAATTCAGTCCAGTTTAATTCTCTGTCCTCATGCTTTTCATATAGTTATATCTAAATGGACCCTCCTGCTCATTTACATTACCTGTATACAATAGGGAGACAACAAGGATGCTAAATTCAGCTACGCAGGATTAGGAGAGGTCTGCATCCTCATGCTTTTATATAGTTATATCTTGTAGATGGTTCAGTTCAAGATTCAATGTCTGCATCCTCATGCTTTTATATAGTTATATACATGTTGGAGCATAAGGATTAATCTTTTTTCCACCATGCTTTTATATCAGTTATATCTAAGATCAGTAGCACAGAGGGGTTTGTGGTTGCATCCTCATGCTTGTCTGACTGCATTGTGCCAAGTGTAAAGTTTGGTATAAGGATTATGGTGTGCCTTGTTCTTCATATAGTTATATCTAAATTCCAGTATAAGGAACTCTGAATGTCTGCATCCACATGCTTTTATATAGTTATATCTAAACTTTGTGGGATTAACAGTTTGCATCCCCTTCCTGTTAACATACTGTTATATCTAAATTCAGTCCATAAAGATTAATGTCTGCATCCTCATGCTTTTATACCTTAGTTATATCTAAATTGCACAGAGTCCTGACCTTCAACCCCATGCTTTTATATAGTTATATCTAAATTCAGAGACTGAGATGTCTGCATCCTCTGCTTTTATATAGTTATATCTAAATTCAGTCTTCTGAGGATTAATGTCTGCATCCTCATGCTTTTATATAGTTATATCTAAATTCAGTATAAAGCCTTAAGAAGAGTTGATGCTTTTATATAGTTATATAACCCAGTCCTGAGGATTAATGTCTGCATCCTAAGAATGGATGTCATATAGTTATATGCTAAATTCAGGTATAAGGATTAATGTCTGCATATAGTGCTTTTATATAGTTATATCTAAATTCAGTCCTGTGATTAATGTCTGATCCATCCAGCCTCATGCTTTTATATAGTTATATCTAAATTCAGTATGATGAATAAAATGTCTGCATCCTCATGCTTTTATATAGTTATGATAAATTCAGTATAATGAGAGCTGTGATGAATCCAAACGCCTCACTATAAAGAGGTAAATCACACTAAAATCATCTTAGAGTGGTAGAAATCTGATCACCTTTTATATAGTTATATCTAAATTCAGTAGAGATTAATGTCTGCATCCTCATGCTTTTATATAGTATATCTAAATTCAGTCCTGAGGATTAATGTCTGCATCCTCATGCTTTTATATAGTTATATCTAAATTCAGTCCTGATGGATTAATGTTTGCATCCTCATGCTTTCTATATAGTTATATCTAAATTCAGTTCTACGTTTAATGTCTGCATCCAACATGCTTTTATATAGTTATATCTAAATTCAGTCCTGATGATTAATGTCTAGGGCTGATGCCCTTTTATATAGTTATATCTAAATTCAGTCCTGAGGATTAATGCTTTCATGCTTTATATAGTTATATCTAAATTCAGCTATAACCTGCTTCTAAATGTCTGCATCCTCATGCTTTTATATAGTTATATCTAAATTCATACTTTGGTGATTTAATGTGCATCCTCATGCTTTTATAGTAAAAACTATATAAAAACTAACCCATATCAGTACTAGAAGGATTAATGTCTGCATCCTCATGCTTTTATATGTACAGGAGGAGCCCTACAGACTGCTGATGGTCCAGTTTTTGCATCCTCATGCTTTATATAGTTATATCTAAATTCAAATCAGCAGGAGTTTAATGTCTGCATCCTCATGCTTTTATATAGTTATATCTAAAGGTGGAGACTAAAAGTTGTGCAATGTCTGGGCATCCTCATGCTTTTATATAGTATCTGGGCCCAAAGTTGGACTAATGTCTGCATCCTCATGCTGTGTTGTAGGAACCATAGTTCTTCATATCAGTCCAGGATTAATGTCACTGCATCACTCATGCTTTTATATAGTTATATCTAAATTCAGCCTGAGGATTAATGTCTGCATCCTCATGCATATAGTTATATCTAAATTCAGTATGAAAATTAATGTCTGCATCCTCATGCTTTTATATAGTTATATTTTTTTTTTAATCCATCCAGCCCCCAGACAGGATTAATGCTGCATCCTCATGCTTTTATATGAGCTTTATATGTATCAGACCACCTGTCATAAATCTTTGTTTAAAACTAAAAATGTTATTGTTCTTTATTTGTCAAATAACTCAGACAACTAAATAGTCCACATAATCACCCTGATCCTCCAGTCTCCCTGTCTCTGTTGGTATTGAGTTCCAAACAGTTTCTAGTTGATCCAACAAACTTGCTTTGGATTCAATGTCTGCATCCTCATGCTTTTATATAGTCGATCTAAATTTGTAACCTGAGATTAATGTCTGGTAAACCTCCTAGACAGTGTTTGTGATAAGTTATATCTTTAAAAACATTCAGAGGGTGACTGATGCATCGCTCTGTCTGTATATAGTTATATCTAAATCAGAGCTACAGGATTAATGTCTGCATCCTCATGCTTTTATATAGAATCTAAATTCACAGAGAACTGCATAATGTAACCATGGCGACTGTAGACATGTCAGTGCGCGACTTTTGTGGTTGTTGAAAAGAAAACACCTCACTGCTGTTCTTTGTTCTCCTTTAAACAAAGAAATGTTGTCAAGTTCTGATAAAACTGGCGCTTTAGCAGCATCCACGCTAATCTCTTCCGCCATAACTGCACTGGCCTCTTGTTGCTGCTTGCTTACATCACGACTCTGCCGCACCCGAAAGTACTGCCCCTCATTGCTGATTGGTCCTGTCACTTTCTAACCAGGCCCAAATGGTTCAGACAGGAGCTTTGGAAGACGGATTCACCAGTGAGAAACACGGAAACAGGCGTATCCATCTGCTTTGCAAGGTTACCAGATTTGTTCAATAGGATTCAAATTCTCTGACTTGTCCAGCCCATCAGTCCCAGTCCTCCAGACTCCTTTGTCTTAGTGCTACGGCCTCTGCTGTCACAGCTTTGAATTCTGCTTTGGCTCATTGTCTTGTTGGTTTATGAACCCACAACCGATCAGATTCAGTCCAGAAGGGACCATTATGCACTGAGATGTCGTGGTAGACGTTCTTGTTCATGATACCATAGATTTTCACTCATTAGCCCCCACTGTTTCCACAGATGGAGCCCCATACCAGAATGGAATCTCACCGTGTTTCACTGTGGGTCAGGGCATCTGGCACCAGAACGTTCTCCAGCTTTTCTGCAGACATAAACTCTTCCATGCCGACCCAAGAGTTCAAACTCGGTCTGGTCTGTCCAGAGTACCTTCTTCCAGTCATCAACAGCCCAGTGTTTGTGCTTCCTGGTAAATCTGAGGCGTCTCTGGATGTTTGCAGACAGGAAGTGACGCGGGTAATTTCATTATCTCTCTTACTGTGCTAAACTTATCAAGCTCGGATTTTCATCTAAAGGCCCCACATCACTGACGTGTTTCATTGTTGAAAATGTTTATGAATTTGGGTCGTGATTTGTCCTCAAAGATGTTGGTGGCTCCTGAGGCTAGAACAGTCGAGAACCACTGCTATGGAGCATTTTAGCTGCTAAAGGGGGGCTGAAGGGAGAAACCCCCCAAACAAACTGACAGAGGCTGCAGTGAACAGCTGGAAAAGCTCCACAGAAAAAGAATGCCAAAGTTTGGTGATGTCAGTGGGTCACAGGCAGGATGCAGTTACTGCAAGCAACGGATTTACAACTAAATATTTAGTCTTTTATTGAGTCTGTCTGTTCCAACACTTTAGCTCACACTAAAATTCAGTATCCAAGGATTAAAAGGTGCTATCTTCTAAGTTGTGTGTCAGATCCTGATGTAAACACCTGGAAACAAAAACTGAAATGTTCATCTCTTGTCTCATGTTCATCGTTTGTGTTGAACCCAAATGTAGGAACTGGGCCCATCCGCCCCAGTACTTTTATAGGGCGTGTGTGTTCCTCTCAGAGCATCAGCAGTCGCTGTGGCCTGTTGTCTTCACTGCTGAGGATTAGTGCTGTAAGCTGCAGCTTTTCTCTTGTTGTTTACAAAGACCTGAAACGAACTAAATCCTTGGAATGATGAAGCTCAGTGATCCAGATTCAAGCTCTCCGCAGAGCCCTGAAAAAGTGATGTGTTGTCATTCATATACCCATGAAATCCTTCTCTGCTGGTGCAACAACACAGGATTATCTTATATTATTAATATGAGATATTCAGGAATCTGCCCAGAAAAACAAGTGGGGCTTCACTTTGAATTGATGTCCCACAAACGGTTTTATGGGGAAACACGGAGAAAAAGATAACATACCACAAATACTTCCCTCTCCGTTTTGACAGAGGAGAGACTTTTTAAACGAGAAATCTCATCGCCTGATTAATGTCTGCAGCCCTGCTGAGAGATATCTGACCACGCCTCTCCACAGATCCATGGGCAAATGCTGCGTCCAGGGCAGCCTGGATCTACAGTATATGAACACGGAGAATATTATGGACTGGTCTGTTCTGAGTGTGGACGTCTTTTGTCATGTCTATGATCTAAACGCCAATCCCATATGTGTCGCAATAACTGGATTTGTCTAGTGCTCTAACAAACGTGAGGTTAAAGGAACCCAAACCAGACCAAAAATCCAACAGCAAAAACACCTACCACAAAATCCAACATCACAGAAGAAGTCTGGACAAAGTGATTTTAAAGAGCTATCAAAATGCTACTGTGTGAGCTGATCATGGCTTTACCTAACCTGACACACCGACTGTTCCATGGCACTACTGCATGGATATCTCACATTTAGGAAGGACAGGACGCTCCAAAAGGTCAGAAGGTGACTGGACAAACATTCTGTCACATTCATGACGAGCCAATCAGAGCCAGAAGACAAAATCCAGAGCTAATCGAGCTGTACAGGCTAGCACCGCCATGTTTGACCATTGTAGCTTGCTGCTGGATAAATTCATGTGCAGAAACCTCTTCTCTGCAGACAGAAGCTTTGGTGGGACTCTGTGCTAATGTTTTTATAAAGAAATGTGGATGAGGTCTGATCAAACGTTCCTACAGCTACATGAGAGCTAACTGCAGCAGACAGCAGCTTACAGCGGAGTAACCCCACAGTCAGTCTCACAAACCTGGCTCAGACATCCTCTCTGAGTGTGATAACCATGTCTGAGCTACTCACTAGAATCACAGTACAACTAAACCCCGCCCCTTTTACTACCTCATTCTCCTCAGTCCAACCATAGACGTCTCTGTTAGTCAGGATTAGTTCATCTTTACCTTTTTTACCTCCCTAACATCAGCTAGAGTCACCTTTACCTTTATACCTCTCTAACATCAGCTAGAGTCACCTTTACCTTTATACCTCTCTAACATCAGCTAGAGTCACCTTTACCTTTATACGTCTCTAACATCAGCTAGAGTCACCTTTACCTTTTTACCTCCCTAACATCAGCTAGAGTCACCTTTACCTTTTTACCTCTCTAACATCAGCTAGAGTCACCTTTACCTTTATACCTCTCTAACATCAGCTAGAGTCACCTTTACCTTTATACCTCTCTAACATCAGCTAGAGTCACCTTTACCTTTTTACCTCCCTAACATCAGCTAGAGTCACCTTTACCTTTTTACCTCTCTAACATCAGCTAGAGTCACCTTTACCTTTTTACCTCTCTAACATCAGCTAGAGTCACCTTTACCTTTATACCTCTCTAACATCAGCTAGAGTCACCTTCCTATGGAGACACCAGCTTTACATCTGACTAACCTTCCTCTCCATGAACCCTGACAGGGGTTTTTATTAGTCAGTTTTATCTGCAGACTGACAGACAACAGGATTTACTTCCTCTAACTCAGTGGTTCTCAACCTCTGGGTCTGGACCCCCTTGGGGGTCACAAGACACTGAGAGGGGGTCTCCAGATTCCTAAAAAAAAACAAAGAAAATTTTTCTAGTTACACTGTTGCCACTACACCCATTTTGTCCCATTTTAACCCCTTTTCATTGTCTTTTTTTCCCACCAATCTTAACACATTATTGCCATTTAAACACCTATTTTTGTCAGGTTTAAACTCTTTCCAACACTTTTTCCTGCCTGTTTTTGACACTTCTAAATCAGTTTTCACCACTTCAGCTTAATGTCTCTGTTGACCCGTTGTAACTCATTGAGTGCCAGCCCTTTATAAAATGGAAATCACTGTCATTCATCTGCTTGTGTGTCCCTGGCACTGCCTGTAAATTATAGATGTAATATAATATAAAATGTTTTATATATATAATCTATAATATAAAATTGTTTTTGTTCTTGCCTCTTTTTCTGCCAACAGACTGTTGTAGAACTGCATGGGGCTTGCTCTTCTCAAGTCTGCTTCTGATGGTTTCATTTCATAAATCTGACTGAATGATCAGTGGGTTTCTAACGTTTCCATCGCTCTGGGATGGAGAACAAGATCTGCTCTGCTCACTTTCCTCAGAGTCTGAGTTAACAGTAGCAATAATGGGTCAACAGAGACATTAAGCTGAAGTGGACAGGCAGAAAAAGTGGCAGAAAGAGTTTAAACCTGACAAAAATAGGTGTTAAATTGGTGAAAAGGAGTGGCCATTTTTGTCTTCTTTTGTGGTGGCTCCAGTCATCAACAGCCCAGTGTTTGTGCTTCCTGGTAAATCTGAGGCGTCTCTGGATGTTTGCAGACAGGAAGTGACGCGGGTAATTTCATTATCTCTCTTACTGTGCTAAACTTATCAAGCTCGGATTTTCATCTAAAGGCCCCACATCACTGACGTGTTTCATTGTTGAAAATGTTTATGAATTTGGGTCGTGATTTGTCCTCAAAGATGTTGGTGGCTCCTGAGGCTAGAACAGTCGAGAACCACTGCTATGGAGCATTTTAGCTGCTAAAGGGGGGCTGAAGGGAGAAACCCCCCAAACAAACTGACAGAGGCTGCAGTGAACAGCTGGAAAAGCTCCACAGAAAAAGAATGCCAAAGTTTGGTGATGTCAGTGGGTCACAGGCAGGATGCAGTTACTGCAAGCAACGGATTTACAACTAAATATTTAGTCTTTTATTGAGTCTGTCTGTTCCAACACTTTAGCTCACACGAAAAATGGGTGGGTTCCAACAAAAGGTGCTATCTTCTAAGTTGTGTGTCAGATCCTGATGTAAACACCTGGAAACAAAAACTGAAATGTTCATCTCTTGTCTCATGTTCATCGTTTTGTGTTGAACCCAAATGTAGGAACTGGGCCCACCGCCCCAGTACTTTTGGAGGGGCGTGTGTGTTCCTCTCAGAGCATCAGCAGTCGCTGTGGCCTGTTGTCTTCACTGCTGAGGATTAGTGCTGTAAGCTGCAGCTTTTCTCTTGTTGTTTACAAAGACCTGAAACGAACTAAATCCTTGGAATGATGAAGCTCAGTGATCCAGATTCAAGCTCTCCGCAGAGCCCTGAAAAAGTGATGTGTTGTCATTCATATACCCATGAAATCCTTCTCCCCTGCTGGTGCAACAACACAGGATTATCTTATATTATTAATATGAGATATTCAGGGAATCTGCCCCAGAAAAACAAGTGGGGGGGGGCTTCACTTTGAATTGATGTCCCACAAACGGTTTTATGGGGAAACACGGAGAAAAAGATAACATACCACAAATACTTCCCTCTCCGTTTTGACAGAGGAGAGACTTTTTAAACGAGAAATCTCATCGCCATCATCGCCCCCCGCCGGCCGAGCCCTGCTGAGAGATATCTGACCACGCTCCTCTCCACAGATCCATGGGCAAATGCTGCGTCCAGGGCAGCCTGGATCTACAGTAATGAACACGGAGAATATTATGGACTGGTCTGTTCTGAGTGTGGACGTCTCCTCTGTCATGTCTACGTGTTTTCATACGCTCAATCTCCATATGTGTCGGCAATAACTGGATTTGTCTAGTGCTCTAACAAACGTGAGGTTAAAGGAACCCAAACCAGACCAAAAATCCAACAGCAAGAACACCTACCACAAAATCCAACATCACAGAAGAAGTCTGGACAAAGTGATTTCTGCAAAGAGCTATCAAAATGCTACTGTGTGAGCTGATCATGGCTTTACCCTAACCTGACACACCGGACTGTTCCATGGCACTACTGCATGGATATCTCACATTTAGGAAGGACAGGACGCTCCAAAAAGGTCAGAAGGTGACTGGACAAACATTCTGTCACATTCATGACGAGCCAGTCAGAGCCAGAAGACAAAATCCAGAGCTAATCGAGCTGTACAGGCTAGCACCGCCATGTTTGACCATTGTAGCTTGCTGCTGGATAAATTCATGTGCAGAAACCTCTTCTCTGCAGACAGAAGCTTTGGTGGGACTCTGTGCTAATGTTTTTATAAAGAAATGTGGATGAGGTCTGATCAAACGTTCCTACAGCTACATGAGAGCTAACTGCAGCAGACAGCAGCTTACAGCGGAGTAACCCCACAGTCAGTCTCACAAACCTGGCTCAGACATCCTCTCTGAGTGTGATAACCATGTCTGAGCTACTCACTAGAATCACAGTACAACTAAACCCCGCCCCTTTTACTACCTCATTCTCCTCAGTCCAACCATAGACGTCTCTGTTAGTCAGGATTAGTTCATCTTTACCTTTATACCTCTCTAACATCAGCTAGAGTCACCTTTACCTTTTTACCTCTCTAACATCAGCTAGAGTCACCTTTACCTTTATACCTCCCTAACATCAGCTAGAGTCACCTTTACCTTTATACCTCTCTAACATCAGCTAGAGTCACCTTTACCTTTATACCTCTCTAACATCAGCTAGAGTCACCTTTACCTTTATACCTCTCTAACATCAGCTAGAGTCACCTTTACCTTTATACCTCTCTAACATCAGCTAGAGTCACCTTTACCTTTTTACCTCTCTAACATCAGCTAGAGTCACCTTTACCTTTATACCTCTCTAACGTCAGCTAGAGTCACCTTCCTATGGAGACACCAGCTTTACATCTGACTAACCTTCCTCTCCATGAACCCTGACAGGGGTTTTTATTAGTCAGTTTTATCTGCAGACTGACAGACAACAGGATTTACTTCCTCTAACTCAGTGGTTCTCAACCTCTGGGTCTGGACCCCCTTGGGGGTCACAAGACACTGAGAGGGGGTCTCCAGATTCCTAAAAAAAAACAAAGAAAATTTTTCTAGTTACACTGTTGCCACTACACCCATTTTGTCCCATTTTAACCCCTTTTCATCGTCTTTTTTTCCCACCAATCTTAACACATTATTGCCATTTAAACACCTATTTTTGTCAGGTTTAAACTCTTTCCAACACTTTTTCCTGCCTGTTTTTGACACTTCTAAATCAGTTTTCACCACTTCAGCTTAATGTCTCTGTTGACCCGTTGTTGCCACTAGTAACTCATTGAGTGCCAGCCCTTTTATAAAATGGAAATCACTGTCATTCACACTCTGGAACTGGGCGGCCTCCATGGGACCCCCTATATGCCCACGTCCTCTCCTGCTTGTGTGTCCCCTGGCACTGCCTGTAAATTATAGATGTAATATAATATAAAATGTTTTATATATATAATCTATAATATAAAATTGTTTTTGTTCTTGCCTCTTTTTCTGCCAACAGACGGTGTTGTAGAACTGCATGGGGCTTGCTCTTCTCTCAAGTCTGCTTCTGATGGTTTCATTTCATAAATCTGACTGAATGATCAGTGGGTTTCTAACGTTAACTTACCTCCATCGCTCTGGGATGGAGAACAAGATCTGCTCTGCTCACTTCGCAGCCATTCCTCAGAGTCTGAGTTAACAGTAGCAATAATGGGTCAACAGAGACATTAAGCTGAAGTGGTGAAAACTGGTTTAGAAGTGTCAAAAACAGGCAGAAAAAGTGGCAGAAAGAGTTTAAACCTGACAAAAATAGGTGTTAAATGGCAAAAATGTGTGGGAAAAAATGATGAAAAGGAGTAAAAATGTGACAAAATGGGTGTAAAGTGGCAACAGCATAATTTGAAAAATATTCTTCGTGTTTTTTAGGGAATCTGGAGACCCTCTCTCAGTGTCTTGCAGCCCCCAAGGGGCTTCCAACTCCAAGATTGAGAACCACTTACTTATACCACTATGTACACCCACTTTTGCAACTTAAACCAATTTTTTTGCCATTTTTGTCTCATGTTTGCCACTTTGAACCATTCCAGCTACTTTTAAAATCCAGTTTTGCCACCTTTTCCATCATTTTTTGCCATTATTAGCCCACTGTAGCAATTTTTAAACCATTTTAATTCTTTTTTTAACAGAGGGGATTCACATTTTTAAGAAGGCTCTTTGATAAGAGTGGTTATTTTTACAAGTTAATTATGAAATAAGGATATCACAGCTTGACTTTACAATGGACCATGGTTTTGCTGACCTCAATGGGCCCCCAGTCTGGCTGGGCCCCAGAGAATCTCCCATTTATCCCTCTGTCTGGGCAGCCTTGACTCCACATGACTATTCTAGAATGTTCATGGCTGTTCAACCATCTTCACGTACAATGTGCATCCCCTGGTCTCTGGCAACTTTGTTTTGGGGGTCCCCGTTCTCTGGCACCTTTATTTTGGGGGTCCCCCTTCTCTGGCACCAATATTTTTGGGGGTCCCTGGTCTCTGGCACCTTTAATTTGGGGGTCCCTCGTTCCTGGCACCTTTGTTTTGGGGGTCCCCGATCTCTAGTACCTTTAATTTGGGGGTCCCTCGTTCCTGGCACCTTTGTTTTGGGGGTCCCCGATCTCTAGTACCTTTTTTTGGGGGTCCCCGTTCTCTGGCACCGTTTTTTGGGGGGTCCCTGGCCTCGGGTACCTTTTTTGGGGGGGTCCCAAGTCTCTGACACCTGTTTTTTGGGTCTCTGGCACCTTTGTTTCTGGGGGTCCCTGGTCTCTGGCACCTCTATTTTGGAGGTCCCCACTCTCTGGCACCTTTATTTTGGGGGTCCCCGGTCTCTGGAACCTTTATTCTGGGGGTCCTCGGTCTCTGGAACCTTTATTTTGGAGGTCCCTGGTCTCTTGCACCTTTATTTGGGGGTCCCCGGTCTCTGGCACCTTTATTTTGGGGGTCCCCAGTCTCTGACACCTTTATTTTGGAGATCCCCTGGCTCAGGCACCTTTATTCTGGGGGTCCCCGGTCTCTGGCACCTTTATTTTGGGGGTCCCTTGGGCTCTGGCACCTTTATTCTGGGGGTCCCCGGTCTCTGGCACCTTTATTTTGGGGGTTCCCGGTCTCTTGCCCATTTATTCTGGGGGTCCCTGGTCTCTGGCACCAATATTTTTGGGGGTCCCTGGTCTCTGGCACCAATATTTTTGGGGGTCCCTGGTCTCTGGCACCTTTATTTTGGGGGGTCCCTGGTCTCTGGCACCTTTATTTTGGGGGGGCCCAGTCTCTGGCATCTTTATTTCGGGGGGTCTTGGGTCTCTGGCACCTTTATTTTGGGGGTCCCTGGTCTCTGGCACCTTTTTGGGGGGGGTCCCTGGTCTCTGGCCCCCTTATTTTGGGGGTCCCAGGCTGAAACCACTGGTCTTGCTGATGCAGGCCCTCTTCTTTGATACTGAGCTGAGGGAACCACGTCTTCTTTTTCAGCTGAATTCTTTCGCTGACTGTAAAGTCAGAGTTGACAGTTGAAGACCATTAAATTCAGTTAAAGGCAGCAGTGAACAGAAAAACTGTTAAAAACCAAAGTATGCAGGTTTTTAGTTTACGATGAACTTTGCTCTGAGCATCTAGACTTCTGGCAGTGATTTTATTCCTCATAAATATCAGACTAACTCTGCTGAGGCTCTGACTACAGAAGCCCTTAAAGGACAAACATCCATACGTTTGATTTTCCTCAGTTTCATGTGGTTGTTCTCTTGGGATCTTGACTCATTATCTGCTGATAACGCCGGATTTCCTGTGATAGCGAGCTCAAATGAGTCGAGTTCTGTGGGAGACAGCTCACGGTGCTGCCATCCCAAACTCCTGGGATAATAAAGTCATGTTGATTAGAAAACAACTAAAACCTGCTCCTTCTGACAGGAAGTGGAGTCAAATCAATGTATCTGATATTTCTGCACAGCCACAGAAACCAGAATTATGCTGGTTTAGAAACACTGGACTTACTTTTTGGTCGATCAATCAGGGCAGAATCCCTTTGTAGCTGTTTCATAATGATTAGATGTTTGTTTTAGTGTTATTTAAGGTCAGGGCATCTATCAGAGGGTGCAGGGTGGTTGGTTAGCCTCAGAGATCACTCTGTTTGCTGATATTTCTCCAGAGAAACAAACACGTCAAAGTGAGCTCTAGTGAAATGTTTGCTGCGTTAATCTCCGAGCCCATCAGGGATAAAATGCTCCGTGATGCTCTCCAGATCTGAACATCAACACTGCCAGCCCGAGCGCTCATTTCCCTGCACTTAACATGTCGTGGGAGGAGTGAGGAAAGGGAAAACAAGCAGAGCTGCGAGCTCTTATCAGTGATTACATGACGAAAGCCGCCGCTAAATAAAGTGTGACTGTGACAAACAAAGCAGAGAGCACAGAGTTCAATCAGTGGAACAAAAACTCTCCAGGGCATCTGACAGTTCTGCTCATGCATGCTGCTTTTATCCAAAAACCTCAAAAATAAATCCATAACATGAGAACATAATCTGCATGTGTACTCCACAGGTTGAAAGGATGCCCTCCTGCATGCTGATCTTGCAAACAACACCAGTTCCTCTCATTTCCATCAAGTATCGTCCGTGTTTGAATGCATTTGGATTTAAAGGCAGCATTTGTTGGATCCTTACAATGCATGCATCAGATACACTCAGAAAAAGGATGCAAACGTAAGTCTACACCTCTGCAGGTGCATGAATGTCATGTGACTGTTTAACCAGCTGCACAGGGATCAGAAGGTGCAGAAGGACAGAGGAGAAGCAGAAAGAACAGGAACATCCAGAGTGTCAAAAGTATTCACATTCATTCCTCAGGTAGAAGTATAGATACTCAGGTTTAAAAAGACTTCTGTAGAAGCTGAAGTATCAACTCAAGCTTTTTCCTCAAGTAAAAGTATAAAAGTACTGGTTTCAAAACTACTCAAAGTATATAAGTAAAAGTAATGTAAGGGGGAAAAAATGCCATTAAGGACAAAAGCTTAGGGGCCTATAGTGCGCTACCCCACCTCCCCAAAAAACATTTTTCTAAAGGCCATAATGACTTTAATGTTAAATTAAAATGTTAATGTTGAAAAAGTTGGGATGCACCTGTTTCAGCTGCATTTATGCTCATTGAAAATGAACACATTTTAGTACAATACAAATACATTCAAGAACCACATACAGTTCTTAACAAATGTATCAGACCAGCTGTCATCTCTGTCTCAGAGACCATCCAGCATCATGAAGTGCTTTAATGCGGACTCTTTCATTTTCAGTCAGCTCTCCACATTTTACCATTTTGAACAGGAATGAGGAATTTCAAACTGAATTCACCCAAATGTGAGCCGGCTCACTAGGCTTCTCTGTGAAGTCAGAAATGAATCAAACATAACATTCAACCACTTAAACTCATTTTTCTGTTCAGGAATGACAGTAAATAACTATAATTTAATCACATTAATCAAGAAATAATAATGTGCTTTACTATTTTTTCAGTTTTTGTGTAAATCAGTAAATTAGAAAACTCATGGATAACAATAATAATTCTATTTTAGCATTAACAAATATCATTTGGGTTAAAGAGTTTCTACATATTGGTGTATTAACATTAAAAATGATTTTGGTAATTACCAATGCTGTTAGTTTAGGGCAGCTGTGGCATAAACCTTACTTTGGTTAGGGTCAGGGTGCTCTAATACATTTGTAGAGCGCTGTATGTGTACTACTGAGCACTAACGTGTTTCATGGAGCAGAAGATGTGATGACAAGTTGCCTGTAAGTATTGGTCTTCCTGCTACCAACCTCCTGGCTGGTGGTTGGTTGGGAAATTTCACTCCAGTTCTCTTGAGTCTCTGCCACAGACATCTTCGTACTAGGCTACATACGTCTGCTATTTCCCTGCTGGAGTGTGAGGTGATTTGTGTCGTGTGCAGGTGTGATGGATCACGTACAAACCAGTAGGGTGTCAGAATGGTATTATGTTTATACCTCTCATCCAACCACAGTCAAACTCACTCTATCTGGATGTCATGTTTTATCCGGATAGGTTTTTGGGTTTTTTATTTGTGTTTTTTTGAATGATGACAAGCCGGAATGAAAACAAGCTGGAATGAAATAGGAGTATGAGGCTATTTTTAAAATGTAAGGAGTAGAAAGTACAGACAACTGCATGAAAATGTGAGGAGTAGAAGTAAAAAGTCGGCTGAAAGATAATTACTCTAGTAAAGTACAGATACCCAAAATTTCTACTTAAGTAAGGTAATAAAGTATTTGTACTTAGTTACTTGACACCTCTGGTAACATCGAAGGACTGAGGACCCAACCAGACCTTCTCTCCAGGAGAACAAGCTGGATGAGAGGAAATCATTCTAGATTGCTCCTCCAGCTGTTTCTTACTTTTCCAGCCTTTTGTTGGCCTGTCCCTACTTTTTTGAGATGTGTTATTGACATCAAATTTAAAGTGAGCTAATATTTTCCTGAAATGGTAAATGTCTCAGTTCCAGCATGTGATGTGTTGTTTCTCTATTGTGATTAAAATATGAATTTATGAGCTTTAACAATCATTGACTTCTGTTTTTATTTACCGTTTACACAGTGACCCAACTTTTTTGGGACTGATGTTTTACTTGTAGAGAATGAGGGTCCCGTAAGCAGGCAGCAGTGACCCAGAGGGATCATACGGCACCATGAAGAGAATTCTAAATTCTATTCTAGATGTGACAGGGAGCCAGTGCAGAGCTGAGGCAGGAGTCTGATCTGTTGTCCTGGTTCTAGAGCACGGGCTGCAGCATCATCAACGATGAGTTTTTCTGAGAGGAAACAGTGAGAAGTATGTTTGTCCACTAACAGCTCCCGTACATCCTCTCTGTAAGGCCACCATTTTTTCTGGGCACACTTGTGACCTGCTGCTGGGTCCCAACCCACCAGTTGAGAACCGTTAACCAACATTTGTCTGCCTCTAAGAGCCCTCTCTTGACCTTTTCTTCTCTGTCTTCATGTTTGGAGTGCTGCAGGAGTAAAAATAGCCCACTCATCAGCACTTTGAACGGAGGTGTCACATGGTCATTGTAGGCTGCCTCCACACCGCTGGTCGCCATGGAAACAGGGTATTATACTTTCTAGCTTAGCGGCTTCCTCTCGACCCGTTTCTTTGACAACAGGAATGTCAATTACCCAAGCTCACAAACTCAAACTTTGAGCCGTCTTTTGTGCGTCTGATTGGAGCCCAGCGCCGTAACTGGTCCTATAAATCAACATGGTTTCTCATTAACGGGTTAAAGCGGCTCCTTTAGGCATGCATTCCACCAGCAGCCAACATGTAGACATGTCTGCACAGGTCAAACCGTGTTTCCTGTTGCCGATATCACCGTCTGCAGGCCAAAAATGGACCAGTTGAAACTTTTCAACTTCATTTAAGATCAGCCTCTCTTCTTCTCCTGTTACATAACGCTCTCTCCGAGGGCCCTGAGTATAATATACACTATGCTCAGTGTGTGTACTCTATGGTGACACAAACTGTGTGTGTACTCTATGGTGACACAAACTAAGTGTGTATACTCTATGGTGACACAAACTAAGTGTGTATACTCTATGGTGACACAAACTAAGTGTGTATACTCTATGGTGACACAAACTAAGTGTGTATACTCTATGGTGACACAAACTAAGTGTGTGTACTCTATGGTGACACAACCTAAGTGTGTATACTCTATGGTGACACAAACTAAGTGTGTATACTCTATGGTGACACAACCTAAGTGTGTATACTCTATGGTGACACAAACTAAGTGTGTATACTCTATGGTGACACAAACTAAGTGTGTGTACTCTATGGTGACACAAACTGTGTGTATACTCTATGGTGACACAACCTAAGTGTGTATACTCTATGGTGACACAACCTAAGTGTGTATACTCTATGGTGACACAAACTAAGTGTGTATACTCTATGGTGACACAAACTGTGTGTACTCTATGGTGACACAAACTGTGTGTATACTCTATGGTGACACAACCTAAGTGTGTATACTCTATGGTGACACAAACTAAGTGTGTATACTCTATGGTGACACAAACTAAGTGTGTATACTCTATGGTGACACAAACTAAGTGTGTATACTCTATGGTGACACAAACTAAGTGTGTATACTCTATGGTGACACAAACTAAGTGTGTGTACTCTATGGTGACACAAACTAAGTGTGTATACTCTATGGTGACACAACCTAAGTGTGTATACTCTATGGTGACACAAACTAAGTGTGTGTACTCTATGGTGACACAAACTGTGTGTATACTCTATGGTGACACAAACTAAGTGTGTATACTCTATGGTGACACAAACTAAGTGTGTGTACTCTATGGTGACACAACCTAAGTGTGTATACTCTATGGTGACACAACCTAAGTGTGTATACTCTATGGTGACACAACCTAAGTGTGTGTACTCTATGGTGACACAACCTAAGTGTGTATACTCTATGGTGACACAAACTAAGTGTGTGTACTCTATGGTGACACAAACTGTGTGTATACTCTATGGTGACACAAACTGTGTGTATACTCTATGGTGACACAAACTAAGTGTGTATACTCTATGGTGACACAAACTAAGTGTGTGTACTCTATGGTGACACAAACTAAGTGTGTATACTCTATGGTGACACAACCTAAGTGTGTATACTCTATGGTGACACAAACTAAGTGTGTGTACTCTATGGTGACACAAACTGTGTGTATACTCTATGGTGACACAAACTGTGTGTATACTCTATGGTGACACAAACTGTGTGTATACTCTATGGTGACACAAACTGTGTGTGTACTCTATGGTGACACAAACTGTGTGTATACTCTATGGTGACACAACCTAAGTGTGTATACTCTATGGTGACACAAACTGTGTGTATACTCTATGGTGACACAACCTAAGTGTGTATACTCTATGGTGACACAAACTGTGTGTATACTCTATGGTGACACAACCTAAGTGTGTATACTCTATGGTGACACAAACTGTGTGTATACTCTATGGTGACACAACCTAAGTGTGTATACTCTATGGTGACACAAACTGTGTGTATACTCTATGGTGACACAACCTAAGTGTGTATACTCTATGGTGACACAAACTGTGTGTGTACTCTATGGTGACACAACCTAAGTGTGTGTACTCTATGGTGACACAAACTAAGTGTGTATACTCTATGGTGACACAAACTAAGTGTGTGTACTCTATGGTGACACAACTAAGTGTGTATACTCTATGGTGACACAAACCTAAGTGTGTACTCTATTGTGACACAAAGTGTGTGTACTCTATGGTGACACAAACTGTGTGTATACTCTATGGTGACACAACCTAAGTGTGTATACTCTATGGTGACACAAACTAAGTGTGTATACTCTATGGTGACACAAACTAAGTGTGTATACTCTATGGTGACACAAACTAAGTGTGTATACTCTATGGTGACACAAACTAAGTGTGTATACTCTATGGTGACACAAACTAAGTGTGTGTACTCTATGGTGACACAAACTAAGTGTGTATACTCTATGGTGACACAACCTAAGTGTGTATACTCTATGGTGACACAAACTAAGTGTGTATACTCTATGGTGACACAAACTAAGTGTGTGTACTCTATGGTGACACAAACTGTGTGTATACTCTATGGTGACACAAACTAAGTGTGTATACTCTATGGTGACACAAACTAAGTGTGTGTACTCTATGGTGACACAACCTAAGTGTGTATACTCTATGGTGACACAACCTAAGTGTGTATACTCTATGGTGACACAACCTAAGTGTGTGTACTCTATGGTGACACAACCTAAGTGTGTATACTCTATGGTGACACAAACTAAGTGTGTGTACTCTATGGTGACACAAACTGTGTGTATACTCTATGGTGACACAAACTGTGTGTATACTCTATGGTGACACAAACTAAGTGTGTATACTCTATGGTGACACAAACTAAGTGTGTGTACTCTATGGTGACACAAACTAAGTGTGTATACTCTATGGTGACACAAACTAAGTGTGTATACTCTATGGTGACACAACCTAAGTGTGTATACTCTATGGTGACACAAACTAAGTGTGTGTACTCTATGGTGACACAAACTGTGTGTATACTCTATGGTGACACAAACTGTGTGTATACTCTATGGTGACACAAACTGTGTGTATACTCTATGGTGACACAAACTAAGTGTGTGTACTCTATGGTGACACAAACTGTGTGTATACTCTATGGTGACACAACCTAAGTGTGTATACTCTATGGTGACACAAACTGTGTGTATACTCTATGGTGACACAACCTAAGTGTGTATACTCTATGGTGACACAAACTGTGTGTATACTCTATGGTGACACAACCTAAGTGTGTATACTCTATGGTGACACAAACTGTGTGTATACTCTATGGTGACACAACCTAAGTGTGTATACTCTATGGTGACACAAACTGTGTGTATACTCTATGGTGACACAACCTAAGTGTGTATACTCTATGGTGACACAAACTGTGTGTGTACTCTATGGTGACACAACCTAAGTGTGTGTACTCTATGGTGACACAAACTAAGTGTGTATACTCTATGGTGACACAAACTGTGTGTGTACTCTATGGTGACACAAACTAAGTGTGTATACTCTATGGTGACACAACCTAAGTGTGTGTACTCTATGGTGACACAAACTAAGTGTGTATACTCTATGGTGACACAAACTGTGTGTGTACTCTATGGTGACACGAACTGTGTGTATACTCTATGGTGACACAAACTAAGTGTGTATACTCTATGGTGACACAAACTAAGTGTGTGTACTCTATGGTGACACAACCTAAGTGTGTATACTCTATGGTGACACAAACTAAGTGTGTATACTCTATGGTGACACAAACTAAGTGTGTGTACTCTATGGTGACACAAACTGTGTGTATACTCTATGGTGACACAAACTGTGTGTATACTCTATGGTGACACAACCTAAGTGTGTATACTCTATGGTGACACAAACTGTGTGTATACTCTATGGTGACACAACCTAAGTGTGTATACTCTATGGTGACACAAACTGTGTGTGTACTCTATGGTGACACAAACTGTGTGTGTACTCTATGGTGACACAACCTAAGTATGTGTACTCTATGGTGACACAAACTAAGTGTGTATACTCTATGGTGACACAAACTGTGTGTGTACTCTATGGTGACACAAACTAAGTGTGTATACTCTATGGTGACACAAACTAAGTGTGTATACTCTATGGTGACACAAACTAAGTGTGTATACTCTATGGTGACACAAACTGTGTGTATACTCTATGGTGACACAACCTAAGTGTGTGTACTCTATGGTGACACAAACTAAGTGTGTATACTCTATGGTGACACAAACTAAGTGTGTGTACTCTATGGTGACACAAACTGTGTGTATACTCTATGGTGACACAAACTGTGTGTATACTCTATGGTGACACAAACTGTGTGTATTGACACAAACTGTGTGTGTACATGGTGACACAAACTAAGTGTGTATACTCTGTGTGTGTACTCTATGGTGACACAAATTAAGTGTGTATACTCTATGGTGACACAACCTAAGTGTGTATACTCTATGGTGACACAAACTAAGTGTGTGTACTCTATGGTGACACAAACTGTGTGTATACTCTATGGTGACACAAACTAAGTGTGTATACTCTATGGTGACACAACCTAAGTGTGTATACTCTATGGTGACACAAACTAAGTGTGTGTACTCTATGGTGACACAAACTGTGTGTGTACTCTATGGTAACACGAACTGTGTGTGTACTCTATGGTGACACAACCTAAGTGTGTGTACTCTATGGTGACACAAACTAAGTGTGTATACTCTATGGTGACACAACCTAAGTGTGTATACTCTATGGTGACACAACCTAAGTGTGTATACTCTATGGTGACACAAACTGTGTGTGTACTCTATGGTGACACAAACTAAGTGTGTGTACTCTATGGTGACACAAACTAAGTGTGTGTACTCTATGTAACACCATAGAGTACACACACTCCTGCACACACCACTGACTTCAGTTCCAGTTCAGCAGTTTTAAAAGCTCCATAACTGATGGGCTAGGATTTTAAAAGTGTTTGAAATAAGCATTTATAGTAAAATATTGAGAATATATATAATAAAATCAATATTATTGAGTGAATCATTTTGGAGTTTAATATTTGATTTGTTTTCTGATTCACGTTCAAACATAAAATATAAAATTCAGACTTTTATTAACAAAATTCATAAAATCCAAATATCCAGATGTAAATCTTTGCTTTAGTAGTCAGTTATAGTTGTTTATTAGATTCTGATGAGAATTAAAGTCAGACAGCAGCAGTCAGTCAATTAGAAACACGTTTAAATCATCAATAAACTTTCTATCAGTCTGATTGTTAGTGAGCGTCAGGTTTGATCGCTAGCCTTCACACTAAATAATCAGGATAATCAATAATTTTATAATAAGCATCTGCTGGTAGAGACTGTGCAGGATTTTAGATCGTGTGCAGGTTTCTCTTCATGTTCAGGAGTCTGTAATCCACACTGAGACCAAACTCTGGAAATGTGGAGATCTGGCCTGAATAAATACAGGACACATGTACGCAGACACAATCAGCTGTTTATGCCTACTGATCAGCCGACTGATGATCAGCTGATTGAGGATCAGCTGATTGATGATCAGCTGATTGATGAACAGCTGATAGACAATCAGTTCACAGATGATCAGGTGATTGATGAACAGCTGATTGATGATCAGCTGAAAGATGATCACTAAACAGATGATCAGCTTTTTTATGATCAGCTGATTGATGATCAGCTGATTGATGATCAGTAAAAAGATGATCAGCTGATAGATAGTCAGTTAACAGATGATCAGCTGATTGAAGATCAGCTGAATGATGATCAGCTGAAAGATGATCACTAAAAAGATGATCAGCTGATTTAAGATCAGCTGATTGGTGATCAGCTGATTAATGATCAGCTAATAGATGATCAGTTAAAAAATGATCAGCTGATGGAAGATCATCTGATAGATGATCAGTTAACCGATGAACAGCTGATTGAAGATCAGCTGATTGATGATCAGCTGATTGATGATCAGCTGATTGAAGATCAGCTGATTAATGATCAGCTGATAGATAATCAGTTAACAGATGATCAGCTGACTGAAGATCAGCTGATTGATGATCAGCTGATTGATGATCAGCTGATTGATGATCAGCTGAAAGATGATCAGCTGATTGATGATCAGCTGAAAGATGATCAGCTGAAAGATGATCTGTTATCAGATGATCAGCTGATTGAAGATCAGCTGATTGGTGATCAGCTGATTGATGATCAGCTGAAAGATGATCAGCTGAAAGATGATCTGTTAACAGATGATCAGCTGATCTTCAATCAGCTGATTGATGATCAGCTGATTGAAGATCAGCTGAAAGATGATCAGCTGATAGATGATCTGTTTACAGATGATCAGCTGATCTTCAATCAGCTGATTGATGATCAGTAAAAAGATGATCAGCTGATAGATAGTCAGTTAACAGATGATCAGCTAATTTAAGATCAGCTGATTGATGATCAGCTGATAGATGATCTGTTTACAAATGATCAGCTGATTGAAGATCAGCTGATTGAAGATCAGCTGATAGAGGATCAGCTGAATGAAGATCAGCTGATCATCCATCAGCTGATAGATGATCAGTTAACAGATGATCAGCTGATTGTTGATCAGCTGATGGATGATCAGCTGATTAATGATGAGCTGATAGATAATCAGTTAACAGATGATCGGCTGATGGAAGATCAGCTGATTGATGATCAGCTGATTTATGATCAGCTGATTAATGATCAGCTAATAGATGATCAGTTAACAGATGATCGGCTGATGGAAGATCATCTGATAGATGATCAGTTAACAGATGAACAGCTGATTGAAGTTCAGCTGATTGATGATCAGCTGATTGATGATCAGCCTATTGGTGATCAGCTGATTGATGATCAGCTGAAAGATGATCAGCTGAAAGATGATCTGTTATCAGATGATCAGCTGATTGAAGATCAGCTGATTGATAATCAGCTGATAGATGATAAGTTAACAGATGATCAGCTGATTGATGACCAGCTGATTGATGATCAGCTGATAGATGATCAGTTAACAGATTATCAGCTGATTGATGATCAGCTGATTGATGATCAGCTGATAGATGATCAGTTAACAGATTATCAGCTGATTGATGATCAGCTGATAGACAATCGGTTAACAGATGATCAGCTGATTGATGAACCGCTGATTGATGTACAGGTGATTGAATATCAGCTGACAGATGAACAGCAGATTGATGTACAGGTGATTGAATATCAGCTGACAGATGAACAGCAGATTGATGAACAGGTGATTGAATATCAGCTGACAGATGAACAGCAGATTGATGAACAGGTGATTGAATATCAGCTGACAGATGAACAGCAGATTGATGTACAGGTGATTGAATATCAGCTGACAGATGAACAGCAGATTGATGAACAGGTGATTGAATATCAGCTGATTGATGAACAGCTGATTGATGATCAGCTGATTGATAAACAGCCGATTGATGAACAGCTGATTGATGATCAGCTAATTGATGAACAGCTGATTGAAGATCAGCTGATAGATGATCAGTTAACAGATGATCAGCTGATTGATGAACAGCTGATTGAAGATCAGCTGATTAATGATCAGCTGATTCATGAACAGCTGATTGAAGATCAGCTGATAGATGATCAGTTAACAGATGATCAGCTGATTGAAGATCAGCTGATTAATGATCAGCTGATTCATGAACAGCTGATTGAAGATCAGCTGATAGATGATCAGTTAACAGATGATCAGCTGATTGATGAACAGCTGATTGATGAACAGCTGATTGATGATCAGCTAATTGATGAACAGCTGATTGAAGATCAGCTGATAGATGATCAGTTAACAGATGATCAGCTGATTGATGAACAGCTGATTGAAGATCAGCTGATTAATGATCAGCTGATTCATGAACAGCTGATTGAAGATCAGCTGATAGATGATCAGTTAACAGATTATCAGCTGATTGATGATCAGCTGATAGACAATCGGTTAACAGATGATCAGCTGATTGGTGATCAGCTGATTGATGAACCGCTGATTGATGTACAGGTGATTGAATATCAGCTGACAGATGAACAGCTGATTGATGAACAGGTGATTGAATATCAGCTGATTGATGAACAGCTGATTGATGAACAGGTGATTGAATATCAGCTGATTGATGAACAGCTGATTGATGAACAGCTGATTGAATATCAGCTGACTGATAAACAGCCGATTGAACAACAGCTGATTGATTATCAGCTAATTGATGATCAGCTGATTGATGAACAGGTGATTGAATATCAGCTGATTGATAAACAGCCGATTGATGAACAGCTGATTGATGATCAGCTAATTGATGAACAGCTGATTGAAGATCAGCTGATAGATGATCAGTTAACAGATGATCAGCTGATTGATGAACAGCTGATTGAAGATCAGCTGATTAATGATCAGCTGATTCATGAACAGCTGATTGAAGATCAGCTGATAGATGATCAGTTAACAGATGATCAGCTGATTGATGATCAGCTGATTGAAGATCAGCTGATTGATGATCAGCTGATTCATGAACAGCTGATTGAAGATCAGCTGATAGATGATCAGGTAACAGATGATCAGCTGATAGATGATCAGTTAACAGATGATCAGCTGATTGATTATCAGTTAACAGATGATCAGCTGATTTAAGATCAGCTGATTGAAGATCAGCTGAGAGATGATCAGCTGATAGATGATCAGCAGATTGAAGATCAGGGCACTGTCATCATAATCTGACGTCACTTCACGTGACGCTGCAGAGGAAAGGGCGTCCTATTGGCTGTTAAACATCGGTCTTTTGTCTTCAGTCCTCTGCTTGGATTCCTCCCGTCTCTCAGGTGAGTCTCTGGTGGGACGGACTGAGACCCGAGAAAAGACTGAAGCCAGAGACCCAGACTTTTAGGAAGAGTAGTGAGACATAGCATCAGTCAATCCCAAAGCTCTATAACTCCTACTCAGGTCTTCCTACAGACTTCTTTTTGGCTTTACAAAGTGGACTAGTGACTGTAAATCCTCAAACAAAGACAAAATTGCAGAGGGTACCAGGCTTTTATAAGAAGGAGGCTCTTTATTGGAGTCAGGCTTTTATTTCTGAGTCTGGATTACTGCTGAGCGGCTTGTCCTTTGTCTCGTAGGGATGTTTGACCATGTTAACTGAATAATAATAATAAGAGACACAGTGGTTCTTACTTCAGCAGGAGGAAGAATGGACATTTATCTGTCCGTCCATTTTTGAACAGAAATCTGTTTAGAGTTCAGAGAAAGTTTCAAACGCCACAGAGAAAAATCCCAGCGTCAGTTAGAGAAACGAACAGAATCCATCTGAATGAGAGGAGGATGGTGTGAACAGGAAAGTTCATCATCAACTAAAGGTTAGAGGTCAAACAGAGAATCTAAGAACAAGGAGGCAGATTCGAGCGCAAAGACAGGTTTGAATGGAAAGACTGAAGAAAAATCTGAGCCAGGATCACTAAGTCATGAAGTCAAAATGTTTACATGAGCGCTGGAGGCAGCGGTTAGGAATCATGTATGCCCCCCCTCAGTCTCCCCCGCCGTACCTTTCTCCTTCATTAAATGACATTCCTAGGTCAAATTGCCCTTCATGGTTTGTTTTTCCCAGCATTCACTGCTCCAAGTCTCAGCATCCGGAGCTGCAGGAGGCCAAGGGATAAACCCCTGACAGCATGCTTCACTTTCACGTGACCTGCTGGATTTCACACTTCCTGTTGTAGTGTTGTTTACAGCATTGGTGCCCAACCTGGGGTCCGGGGGGGGGGTTTGCAAGGCTTTGTCTGCTCTCATGCTGCCAAAAATAGATTTGCATATATTGACTTAAAGGGTGATAAAGCCGTTATTAAGTAGTTTATATGGGGGGGGGGGGGGGGGGGGTCTAAGGAAAACTGGTTAGGAAACACTGGTTTACAGGTCTTCATTAGTAAGACCATGACCAATCAGACTGGGGCCTCCTGCTGGTTTGGATCCTCTTAGGTGGCATTGATTGTTTTTGGATGATCTTGATGAGCACCGACTTTATCTGAGTTCATGCAGAATCAGGTAAAAGAGGAAAAGTCCATTAAATCAGTCATAATCTGGATTAAATCAGGGATTAAAAATACACCAATAATAATACTGACAGATATCACATGCTCAGTGGAGAAATATCAAGGATTTATAATGTCTCAGTCTCTGTGATGAAAACTAAAACAAATTTCATCAGTTTTAGCTTCAAATATTCAAATATCTATTTTTAGATGGGAAAAGTATCTGATCACCATACTTGTACAGAGGAATCAAAGTCATGATAAAACATTTATTAAATAGTTAATTTAAAGGCTTTTTGTTGAGAACATCATCCATCCGTCCATTGTCTATACCACCAATGCCAGAGATACTCAACCTGTGGCTCCTTTATGTCTACATCTGAAACATTAGTCCCCCAGAAAACCATGGAAAAGGAAACTTTGAACCCCAGAATTATCTAATTATCCATGGCAGTTTGTTTCCAACACTTCTACAGCAGGCTTTTATTGTCAAACTTCATTGTCAGCCTTTATTTTAGTCTGTATATTTCCATCACCCTTAGTTGTAATTTTTTGCCCTTTTTCTTTTTTAACCTTTTTGCAACTTAAATCCCATTTTACCCCTTTTCACCAGTATAAGTCTCTTCTATCCTGCTTTTTGCAAATTGCATTTCTTCCCTTTTTGACAGTTTTTTGTCCATTTAAGGTGCCTCTTGCCATAACATGTCACTTTTTCCCATTTCCCCATTTCACTCATTTTCCCCCACCTCTATGCTGCTTTTTACATATTTTAGTCATTTTTCATTCAATCCTCCACCTTTATGCTGTTTTTTACATATTTTAGTCATTTTTCATTCAATCCTCCACCTTTATGCTGTTTTTTACATATTTTAGTCATTTTTCACTCATTTCCCCACCTTTTTGCTGGTTTTTGCACATTTTAGTCATTTTTCACTCTTTTTTTTTTTGCTAAGGTTTTTACTGCTTTTTACCATTATTTCCACCTGTAAGCCATTTTGCTGTCAAATCTCACCCATTTCTGCCACTTTTTCACCACATTTTTGTCACTTTTCACCCAGTTTTTTTCATTTTCTTCCTTTTTTACCCCTGTTCACCCTTTTTGCAGCTTTTTGCCTTTGTTGCCACTTTGAACTTATTTTTATTGCCTCTTTCCCCCACTTTTCACCTCTTAGATTGTGGCTCTTGCAAAGGTATTTTTCAACAGTCAGGCTCCTTGGTTGAGCTGGGTTGAGTAATGCTGCCATAGGCGGTCGTGGGGTGCTGGAGCCTGTCCCAGCTGCCGTTGGGTGAAAGGTGGGACACACCCTGGACAGGTTACCAGTTAGTCTCAGGAATGACAGAGACAAGCAGCCTGGCAAGCTTACACTCACAGCTGTGGTCATTTTAGAGTCTCCAATGAACCCAGAGAGCACGTTTTTGGTCTGTTGGAGGAGGCCAGAGTACCTCGAGACAATTTTAATTTAAATGGTCAGATAAATATATAAATAAAGGGCCATTTTGGTGATGTTTGCAATCATTTGGACTGTAACGTCTGATAAAAGTTAATGTCATCAATCATGACCTCATCCCAGTCCATTTAGTAAACTTTAAACCAATAAAGTTATATTTCATGATAGCAGAGTTGATGTGAATGGGTTGAACTTCCCCTGTGGGGTCCTGTAGGACCCTCTCTCCCGTGGCTCTGTGCTCCCCGTCTGTGTTTATTCCAGCTGCCAATCATCTGTGCCGGCTGCCTGGCTTCCATCGTCACCTCCATCTTAAAGGATTTTCTCTTGCAGGAACAAAATATTCTTCCAATAGAAAAACATGATTTTCCAATTTTTACTGACGCACGTGAAAAAAAGAGCTGAGGAATCCGTGTCCGCTCTGTACATTTTAAACACGGCTGCTATGTCATGAAGTGGCGTGAGACAGAAAAGACACACATTGAACCAGATCATTCACAAAGCGGCAGAGAAGCAAATCTTTAACACGAACCGCTGGCTCACATGGGTTTCATTGAGAAGCTGGCACAGAGCCTCAGGGTGCACATGGTCTACAATCTGAGACGACTCAGCACTGCACGCATGCACATGTTCCTCAACATGTCATATAATCAAGATCAACACGTGCCTTATCACGTCAGATAGTCCAGATCAACACGTTCCTCAACACGTCACATAATCCAGATCAACACGTTCCTCAACACGTCACATAATCCACATCAACACGTTCCTAAACACGTAACATAATCCAGATCAACACGTTCCTCAACACGTCTCATAATCCAGATCAACACGTTCCTAAACACGTAACACAATCCAGATCAACACGTTCCTTAACACGTAACATAATCCAGATCAACACGTTCCTAAACACGTCACATAATCCAGATCAACACGTTCCTCAACACGTCACATAATCCAGATAAACATGTTCATCAACATGTCACATAATCCAGATCAACACGTTCCTCAACACGTCACATAATCCAGATCAACACGTTCCTCAACACGTCACATAATCCAGATAAACATGTTCATCAACATGTCACATAATCCAGATCAACACGTTCCTCAACACGTCACATAATCCAGATCAACACGTTCCTCAACACGTCACATAATCCAGATAAACATGTTCATCAACATGTCACATAATCCAGATCAACACGTTCCTCAACACGTAACATAATCCAGATCAACACGTTCCTAAACACGTAACATAATCCAGATCAACACGTTCCTCAACACGTAACATAATCCAGATCAACACGTTCCTCAACACGTAACATAATCCAGATCAACACGTTCCTCAACACGTAACATAATCCAGATCAACATGTTCCGAAACACGTAACATAATCCAGATCAACACGTTCCTCAACACGTAACATAATCCAGATCAACACGTTCGTAAACACGTCACATAATCCAGATCAACATGTTCCTCAACAAGTCACATAATCCAGATCAACACGTTCCTAAACACGTAACATAATCCAGATCAACACGTTCCTAAACACGTCACATAATCCAGATCAACACGTTCCTAAACACGTCACATAATCCAGATCAACACGTTCTTAAACACTTCACATAATCCAGATCAACACGTTCCTAAACACGTCACATAATCCAGATCAACACGTTCCTCAACATGTAACATAATCCAGATCAAAACATTCCTAAACACGTCACATAATCCAGATCAACACGTTCCTCAACATGTAACATAATCCAGATCAAAACATTCCTAAACACGTCACATAATCCAGATCAACACGTTCCTCAACATGTCACATAATCCAGATCAACACGTTCCTCAACATGTCACATAATCCAGATCAACATGTTCCTCAACATGTCACATAATCCAGATCAACATGTTCCTCAACATGTAACATAATCCAGATCAACATTTTCCTCAACATGTCACATAATCCAGATCAACATGTTCCTCAACATGTAACATAATCCAGATCAACATGTTCCTCAACACGTCACATAATCCAGATCAACATGTTCCTCAACATGTAACATAATCCAGATCAACACGTTCCTAAACACGTAACATAATCCAGATCAACACGTTCTTAAACACTTCACATAATCCAGATCAACACGTTCCTCAACACGTCACATAATCCAGATCAACACGTTCCTCAACACGTCACATAATCCAGATCAACACGTTCCTAAACACGTAACATAATCCAGATCAACACGTTCCTAAACACGTCACATAATCCAGATCAACACGTTCCTAAACACGTAACATAATCCAGATCAACACGTTCTTGAACACTTCATATAATCCAGATCAACACGTTCGTAAACACGTCACATAATCCAGATCAACATGTTCCTCAACAAGTCACATAATCCAGATCAACACGTTCCTAAACACGTCACATAATCCAGATCAACACGTTCCTAAACACGTCACATAATCCAGATCAACACGTTCCTCAACATGTAACATAATCCAGATCAACACGTTCCTCAACACGTAACATAATCCAGATCAACACGTTCCTCAACATGTAACATAATCCAGATCAACACGTTCCTCAACACGTCACATAATCCAGATCAACATGTTCCTTAACATGTCACATAATCCAGATCAACACGTTCCTAAACACGTCACATAATCCAGATCAACACGTTCCTCAACACGTCACATAATCCAGATCAACATGTTCCTAAACACGTCACATAATCCAGATCAACATGTTCCTCAACAAGTCACATAATCCAGATCAACACGTTCCTAAACACGTCACATAATCCAGATCAACATGTTCCTCAACAAGTCACATAATCCAGATCAACACGTTCCTAAACACGTCACATAATCCAGATCAACATGTTCCTTAACATGTCACATAATCCAGATCAACACGTTCCTAAACACGTCACATAATCCAGATCAACACGTTCCTCAACACGTCTCATAATCCAGATAAACATGTTCTTAAACACTTGACATTATCCAGATCAACACGTTCCTCAACACGTCACATAATCCAGATCAACATGTTCCTAAACACGTCACATAATCCAGATCAACATGTTCCTCAACAAGTCACATAATCCAGATCAACACGTTCCTAAACACGTCACATAATCCAGATCAACATGTTCCTCAACAAGTCACATAATCCAGATCAACACGTTCCTAAACACGTCACATAATCCAGATCAACATGTTCTTAAACACTTCACATAATCCAGATCAACACGTTCCTCAACATGTAACATAATCCAGATCAAAACATTCCTAAACACGTCACATAATCCAGATCAACACGTTCCTCAACATGTAACATAATCCAGATCAAAACATTCCTAAACACGTCACATAATCCAGATCAACACGTTCCTCAACATGTCACATAATCCAGATCAACACGTTCCTCAACATGTCACATAATCCAGATCAACATGTTCCTCAACATGTCCCATAATCCAGATCAACATGTTCCTCAACATGTCACATAATCCAGATCAACATATTCCTAAACACGTCACATAATCCAGATCAACATGTTCCTTAACATGTCACATAATCCAGATCAACACGTTCCTCAACACGTCACATAATCCAGATCAACATGTTCCTCAACATGTCACATAATCCAGATCAACATGTTCCTCAACATGTCACATAATCCAGATCAACATATTCCTAAACACGTCACATAATCCAGATCAACACGTTCCTCAACACGTCACATAATCCAGATCAACATGTTCCTTAACATGTCACATAATCCAGATCAACACGTTCCTCAACACGTCACATAATCCAGATCAACATGTTCCTCAACATGTCACATAATCCAGATTAACACGTTCCTAAACACGTCACATAATCCAGATCAACACGTTCCTCAACACGTAACATAATCCAGATCAACACGTTCCTCAACACGTCACATAATCCAGATCAACACGTTCCTCAACACATCACATAATCCAGATCAACATGTTCCTAAACACGTAACATAATCCAGATCAACACGTTCCTCAACATGTCACATAATCCAGATCAACATGTTCCTAAACACGTCACATAATCCAGATCAACACGTTCCTCAACATGTCACATAATCCAGATCAACACGTTCCTCAACACGTCACATAATCCAGATCAACACGTTCCTCAACACGTCACATAATCCAGATCAACACGTTCCTCAACATGTCACATAATCCAGATCAACATATTCCTAAACACGTCACATAATCCAGATCAACACGTTCCTCAACATGTCACATAATCCAGATCAACATATTCCTAAACACGTCACATAATCCAGATCAACATGTTCCTCAACATGTCACATAATCCAGATAAACATGTTCCTCAACACGTGACATAATCCAGATCAACATGTTCCTCAACATGTCACATAATCCAGATCAACATATTCCTAAACACGTCACATAATCCAGATCAACATGTTCCTTAACATGTCACATAATCCAGATCAACACGTTCCGAAACACGTCACATAATCCAGATCAACACATTCCTAATCACGTCACATAATCCAGATTAACACGTTCCTAAACACGTCACATAATCCAGATCAACACGTTCCTCAACACGTAACATAATCCAGATCAACACGTTCCTCAACACGTCACATAATCCAGATCAACACGTTCCTCAACACGTCACATAATCCAGATCAACACGTTCCTCAACACGTCACATAATCCAGATCAACACGTTCCTCAACATGTCACATAATCCAGATCAACATGTTCCTAAACACGTAACATAATCCAGATCAACACGTTCCTCAACATGTCACATAATCCAGATCAACATGTTCCTAAACACGTCACATAATCCAGATCAACACGTTCCTCAACATGTCACATAATCCAGATCAACACGTTCCTCAACACGTCACATAATCCAGATCAACACGTTCCTCAACACGTAACATAATCCAGATCAACACGTTCCTCAACACGTAACATAATCCAGATCAACACGTTCCTCAACACGTAACATAATCCAGATCAACACGTTCCTCAACATGTCACATAATCCAGATCAACACGTTCCTCAACATGTCACATAATCCAGATCAACACGTTCCTCAACATGTCACATAATCCAGATCAACATGTTCCTCAACATGTAACATAATCCAGATCAACATGTTCCTCAACACGTGACATAATCCAGATCAACATGTTCCTCAACATGTCACATAATCCAGATCAACATATTCCTAAACACGTCACATAATCCAGATCAACACGTTCCTCAACACGTCACATAATCCAGATCAACACGTTCCTCAACACGTCACATAATCCAGATCAACATGTTCCTTAACATGTCACATAATCCAGATCAACACGTTCCGAAACACGTCACATAATCCAGATCAACACATTCCTAATCACGTCACATAATCCAGATTAACACGTTCCTAAACACGTCACATAATCCAGATCAAAACGTTCCTCAACATGTCACATAATCCAGATCAATATGATCCTCAACATGTCACATAATCCAGATCAACATGTCACATAATCCAGATCAACATGTTCCTCAACATGTCACATAATCCAGATCAACATGTCACATAATCATATCATGTTCCTCAACATGTCACATAATCCAGATCAACATGTTCCTAAACACGTTACATAATCCAGATTAACATGTTCTTCAACATGTCACATAATCCAGATAAACATGTTCTTTAACACGTCACATAATCCAGATCAACATGATCCTCAACATGTTCTTTAACATGTCACATAATCCAGATCTACACATTCCTCAACATGTCACATAATCCAGATTAACATGTCACATGATCCAGATAAACATGTTCCTCAACATGTCATATAATCCAGATCAACATGTTCCTAAACACGTTACATAATCCAGATTAACATGTGATTTAGACATTGGTACAAAGAGTCATTCATTAGAACATTTGTTAATACAGTCACAGATCTTAGGAACATCTTGTGTTTTATATTTTAGATTGAAAGACGGATTTATATCTCCAGTTTTCTAACAGTAAATGTGCTGTGTAACATGTCACATAAAACACAGAATGCAATGATTTTTAACTATGATAATCCCATATTTCATTAACAACAGATCAGGATGCTCTGACTTTAACTGCATGAATCTTACCTTGTTTCCCCCACACTGGACTAAAGGTGCAGTTTGAGGGGGGTTAAAGGTTTCTATTAGCCAGTCTTTACCAGTATTTAGCTGGTTTCACAGTCGGATGTCTGGAAGTGAAATATTAGAGACCAACATGTCTGAAAAATATACATATACCAAATACGTCACCAGTGATTAATTACAGTGTTTCCTAGAGTAAGCCTGAGCTGGGGTTTTTAGTTTGTCATGGATGTAGGTCATAAAGAGGCAGAAACAAAGAGAACTGTAGATAGCTGAACAACATAAACACTGATTAAGCGGCACACATGAGAACGGGCCTGGGCCGAGCAGAGAGTTATAGTGGACTTCACAGAAGTGGAACTGTAATAAATGCAGAATCACGTCATGCAGAAGGCATGGATCATTAGGGTCAAAGGTGAGAGCACCATCTCACTTCTTCGTAGATGAGTGTTCATGTTCAGGACGTCCTGGCCAATCAGCAGCAGTGTAAGAAGAGCCACCAGTGAGAGGAGGACTGGACTGAACTTTCCACAGTGAATGCTTTTGTCTTCCCTCAGGACTACTCCAAAGAAACCACAGTGGTTGGATTTACAGTTTTAGCAGAGGTTACAGTTGAGATCACCAGTCTATGAGGACTAATACGGGACAACTGCAGCATGACTCCATTTGTTCATTTGTTCTGTGAAGTTTTAAGACGTGTCCAGTTAGTGGAGCTCTCAGTTATATTTTTGGGATGATTTATTCAGTGGAGGATGATATTTAGCTGTTGTTGACTGCCAAGTAATGGCATTTGCTAATGTGCTAACTTGGAGCTAACAGTGCTAACGGGTAGCTAAGAGCTGCAGTAGATCATGTGTTAAACATATGCATGGATTGTGTAACTGACTGCATGTGTGTAAGGAAAAGCTCACAATTGTCCTTGTTTGTCTAAACATCTTAGACAAAGACAAATAAAAGAACGACTTTCTCAGTCATTTCCAAGGTCAGTGCAGACATGGAGCTGTATGACAGCGTTTCTGTTTTTTTTTTTTTTTGTTATTGCTGTTAATTCAGATCATCAGTCACATGACTATCCAGAGCAAAGTCCAGGAGTTGGTCTAAATGGCCGGAATTCTTGATGATAGCTGGTCATTTTGGCCGGAGACAAAAAAGTCTAGTGAAAACTGTTGCCAACATATTTGTGCGATGTAGACCTTGTGTAGGAGTTTGCTTGCAATTTCCGATCATTAAAAGCTAAAAAAAAATGCTCAAAATTTGGTTTCAAGGACCTCTGTACATTTTGTTGCCATGGTTTCAAACATGAGTAGATTTTCACTGGAATCACATTAAAGTGAACCATTCTGAGATTTATTATTTCTTTACAGAAAACAAATATCCTGGTTTATTCATTGCATCACCATTGAACGAAAAAAGGGGGTATGACTTTCAGTCCAGGTCCTAGATTTGGTCCTGTTCTTCTCTGACTGTAGTACCTGAAAGGAGGCTCCTAAATATGTAGTCCACCAGCTGTGACTGGTTGAAGCTAAATGGTGAAGGGCCTGTCACTGCTCTTCTCCTGGGCCCTTAAATTGTAAAACCAAGCCCTGCACCCAGACCTGGGTTAAATAAAGTTAAACCAGGACAGCTGCTGATGGGTGAAACATTACATAATCATAGAACATGTGTGACAAACAAACCAGCTGATAAATCAATGAATAAATAAATGAAGATTTTTGTAAATAAACCAGCTTGTGGTTGAGCTGAAGTCATTTCCTGTATTTAAACAGAACATGCTGATATCTCAGCAGAGGATGTCTGTGTGTGCAGAAAGGTCTGTTCATCCCTCTGTGGGACGGTAATCATTCTGGGAACCATCACATCTAAACGTCTGATAGAAGCAGCATCCATTCAAAGAGCCTGGAATCACATCTTACAGTTAAAATACTCGCTTTTTAAGAACCTTAAAAGTGAGAACTCTACTCCACTTTTCATTGGTTTGACTTTGAATAAAAAGGTCTGTTTTTTGTTTATAGCATACAACATTTTTGCACCTTTGAAGTAAAATATTCCTTCCTATTTTGTTCATCTGCACCAGTGATCACCAAGGTTGTCTCTTCTTCTTTCCTTCTCTTGGTGGATTTAAACCAACCCTGTGCAGACCACCACCTCCTGCACCAGGCGGTGTACGTATGCAGGTCTGCTAAGGCGCAGAGCAGCTTTACTAACACAGACACAGATGGGGGGATTGTACACCAACACCTTTCAAAATAATCCAGCCTTGTATGAAAATGAAAACTAGAAAAACTTTTATATTGTGATTTCTGAACAATGACGTTTCAGTTGTTTAAGTTTGTCTTAGAAAATTAAGTCGTTGTGGAAAAGGAGGCATTGTCATCCACAGATAAAAGGATAAATAAGGGCGCACTCAAATGAGGCAATATGTACTGTACCTGTACAGTGCTAAAGCCATTTGGGCCCCCTTCCCTGGTCCTCCTTTGGGACTGTAGCACCATGTTATGTAATAACGCCGCATAATATAATAATGTAAAAAATTCTCCATTCATTATGTAATAACGCTGCATTATATAATAATGTAATAAATTTTCAATTCATTATGTAATAATGCTGCATTTTGTAAGCCACTAAGCGGTTAGGGTTAGGGCAAGGTAGTAGGGTATACCCTGAAGCCCACCTTAAGTCCTGGGGTTAAGGTTAGGTGTTTTGTCTAGAGCCCTGAAGGGGGGTTAGGTTTAGCCATAAGTCACTAAGCGGTTAGAGTAAGGGCAAGGTAGTAGGGTAGGGCATACCTTGGAGCCCACACTAAGTCCTATGGTTAGGGTTATTACATAATGCAGTGTTATTACATAATGTGGCACTACAGGGCCTACTGCTTCAGACCGGAGCAAGGATGCATCCAGGCCAGTGTCATCACATGGAGCATCCATCGATGATGAAGTAAGTCTTCATGCCTCACCTGAAGATTACATTAAGTATTGTTGCAAATGACAATACTAATGACACCAGCAGGTCAGTCACATTACTGGGTATAAAAGGAGCATTTTAGAGAGGAAGAGTCTCTCAGGAGTAAAGATGGGCAGAGGTAGACATTGTAGAATAATTTCAGAAAAATGTTCCTCAACATAAAATAGCTCAGACTTTAAATCTCCCTCCATCTACAGTCCATAATATCTTCAACAGATTTAGAGAATCTGGAGAAAACTCTGAGAGAAGGGACAAGGCTGACGGGGCCCTCAGGGGCCACTGCTATAAAAACAGCCATGATTCTTTAGTGAAATCACTGCATGGTCTCAGGAACATTCCAGAAATCATTGTCTGTCAACACAGTTGGCCGTGCCATCCACCAATGACAGTTAAAGCTGGATCATGGAGAGAAGAAGCCAGATGTGAACAGGATTCAGAAACAGCATGGTCTGTCTTCTCTGCACCAAAGCTCATTTAACATGGACTGAGGAAACATGGAAAACTGTTCTGTGGTCAGAGGAAAGTACAGACGCCGTGTCCTGTGGACTAAAGAGGAGAGGGAGCATCCAGCTTGTTCTCCTGGCTCAGGTCTAAAGCCTGCATCTCTGATGGTATGGGGTTGCATTAGTGCCTATGGCGTGGGCAGCTCTAACATCTGGAAAGGAACTATCAATGCTGGAGAGCAGAGAGAGCTTTTAGAGCAACATATGCTCCCATCCAGACAACGTCTCTGTCAGGGAAGGCTGCCACTATTTCAGCAAGATCATGCTAAACCACATACCACACCCATCACAACAGCATGGCTGCACAGGAGGAGAGTCTGGGTCCTGAACTGGTCTGCCTGCAGTCCAGACCTTTCACCAATAGAAAACATTTGGAGCAAAGAAGTCCCAGGACTGTTGAGCAGCTAGAATCCTACATCAAACAAGAATGGGACAACATTCCTCTCCATCAGCTGGTTGTTTACAGACTGTTGTTAAAGCAGAGGAGATGCGACACAGCTGTAAACACGGTCCTGTCCCTACTTCAGAGTTCAAACTGAGCTCATGTTTTCATAAAACGGTAAAATGTCTCCGTTTAACATCTGATCTGTTGTTTCTGTTCTCAAGGATCAAATCTGACAATCACTGACCTCTGATTCTATTCACATTTTACACAGCGACGCAACTTTTTTGGACTTGTGTGTTGACAAGAGGACAGATGTGTGTGAAACCTCATAGAAAGACAGAAGTATGAAATGTGGATTCCGCTGGTGTGCGTCACATCTCGTGTTTGATTGGAGCTGAAGATAAATGGCCTTTTTTGGAGAGAGGGTTATTTAAAGAGACAGGACCCGTTTGTTATTTCACTTCCACAGGAATCCACAATGTGAAAAACCAGAACAAAGAATGTGTTTACAGAGCTCTAATGTCCACACGGCGTGCAGGCATGCGTGAGTCAACAGTAGCAGACAGATGTAACGTTTGGACGGCGTGTTTTTCAGCCCGCCTTTGTACGCTGTCACTCTTTGTTGAAACGTGTGTCCACACAGCAGCGGGATCCTGGGAAATGTCAACAACGGCTCCTCGCTCGGCCGTGTCTTCTCCTGACAGCTCACCAGTAAACAGTAAATTCTCCTCAAACACTTCCCAGCAGCCTTTTCTTCTCGGCAGGCTCCCAGACGACGTAAACTTTACCTAAAGACAGGACGCCGTGATGGTTCAGGGAAATCCCCCCGCTGAGGAAAGGTTTATGTGACCAGAGCAACTGCACAAAAATGCCGTTTTCACCATGAACTAAAGCTGGAAAAGCTCCAGTCAGGGCAGAATTTATCCTCAAATTCATGAAAGTTACGGTGAGCTGGCAACGAACGCAGCAGGAAATGTTCTGGAAGATGAAGTGAATATCCTGTAGCCAGGTCTACAGGTCTGATATCTTCTTGATGTGAGGCATGGTTCACATCAGCAGAGGCTTCTCGTGAGAGCACACTGAGGAAGTCTGAGTGTTTCTGTGAGGCACAGCAGCTCTACACCTGTCTCCTTCACTGATAGGTCTGCAGGTGAGCTGACTCTAATTAGCTCTTTTTGGAGTCATCAGAGTCCTGTTCAGACTGGGCTCAAGTCAGCGCTGTCTGCGTCTCACACGCCTGATACCTGCGTCCATGTTGGTTAAATATGTTTACAGCGTGTCTGCTGATAACCCTGATAATAACAATAATAATAATTCATTTTATTTATCAGAGCCTTTCTGAAAACTCAAGGTCACTTTACAGACAAAAACAGCTGATGAAGGCCTGGAGCTGAAACACGCCTGTTCAAGGAAGTCTCTAAACCAGTGATGCTCAACCTGTGGCTCTGGAGCCACTTGTGGCTCTTTTGTGAGGGTTTGTGGCTCTTTTATGTCTTCATCTGAAATATCATTCCCCCAGAAAACCATTAGAAAAAAAACATTTGACTTCAGAATGATGCATTGACGTTTGTTTCCCACACTTCTACAGTAGGCTTGAATTGTCAACCTGTATTAACATCACACTTATTTGCAAATTTCTTTTACACATTTTTAACATTTTCACCAGTTTTTCCCTCGTTTAGCCTGCTTTTCGGAAATTACATTTTCCTTTTGTTGCCATTACATGTCACTCTTTCCCATTTTCCCACAAGTTCAGCTGCTTTTTGCCAATTTTAGTTATTTCTCACTCATTTTCCCCACCTTTTTGCTGCTTTTTACCAATTTTAGTTATTTCTCACTCATTTTCCCCACCTTTTTGCTGCTTTTTGCCAATTTTAGTTATTTCTCACTCATTTTCCCCACCTTTTTGCTGCTTTTTACCAATTTTAGTTATTTTTCACTCATTTTCCCCACCTTTTTGCTGCTTTTTACCAATTTTAGTTATTTTTCACTCATTTTCCCCACCTTTTTGCTGCTTTTTACCAATTTTAGTTATTTCTCACTCATTTTCCCCACCTTTTTGCTGCTTTTTACCAATTTTAGTTATTTCTCACTCATTTTCCCCACCTTTTTGCTGCTTTTTACCAATTTTAGTTATTTCTCACTCATTTTCCCCACCTTTTTGCTGCTTTTTGCCAATTTTAGTTATTTCTCACTCATTTTCCCCACCTTTTTGCTGCTTTTTACCAATTTTAGTTATTTTTCACTCATTTTCCCCACCTTTTTGCTGCTTTTTACCAATTTTAGTTATTTTTCACTCATTTTCCCCACCTTTTCGCTGCTTTTTGCCAATTTCAGTTATATCTGACTCATTTTCTCCACCGTTTTGTCACTTTTTACCAATTTGAGTTATTTCTCACTCATTTTCCCCACCGTCTTGCTGCTTTTTGCCAATTTTAGTTATTTTTCCACTCATTTTCCCCACCTTCTTGCTGCTTTTTGGCAATTTGAGTTATTTCTCACTCATTTTCTCCACCGTTCTGCACTTTTTACCAATTTTAGTTATTTTTCCAGTCATTTCCCCCACCTTTTTGCCGCTTTTTACCAATTTTAGTTATTTTTTCAGTCATTTCCCCCACCTTTTTGCTGCTTTTTACCAATTTTAGTTATTTCTCACTCATTTTCCACACCTTTTTGCTGCTTTTTGCCAATTTTAGTTATTTCTCACTCATTTTCCACACCTTTTTGCTGCTTTTTGCCAATTTTAGTTATTTCTCACTCATTTTCCCCACCTTCTTGCCAATTTTAGTTATTTCTCACTCATTTTCCCCACCTTTTTGCTGCTTTTTGCCAATTTTAGTTATTTCTCACTCATTTTCCACACCTTTTTGCTGCTTTTTGCCAATTTTAGTTATTTCTCACTCATTTTCCACACCTTTTTGCCAATTTTAGTTATTTCTCACTCATTTTCCACACCTTTTTGCCAATTTTAGTTATTTCTCACTCATTTTCCACACCTTTTTGCCAATTTTAGTTATTTCTCACTCATTTTCCCCACCTTCTTGCTGCTTTCTGCCAATTTTAGTTATTTCTCACTCATTTTCCCACAACTTCCTACTGCTTTTTGATAATTTTAATCACTTTCCACTCTTTTTTCCCCCAGTATTTGCTGCTTTTTTGCCATTATTGCCTACTGTAAGCCATTTTGTTGTCACGTCTCACCCATTTCTGCCACTTGTTCTCCACATTTTTGTCACTTTTCACAGTTTTTGTCATTTTCTGCCTATATTACTGCTGTTCACCCATTTGTCGCAGCTTTTTTACCTATTTTGTAGGCAGCTTTAACTCGTTTTTATTGCCACTTTACACTTCTTAGATTGTGGCTCTTGTAAAGGTATTTGTCCACAGTGTGGCTCTTTGGTTGAGTATCACTGATCTCAACCTTTAAACCTTTATCACCAGTGAAGCATTCTGTTTCCATCTGGTAGAATATGTCACAGGAAAGACAGCCACAGTATGAATCCCTTCTGGTTTGTGCTTTTTAAAGTAAAAGCTCAATTTAGCATGTCTATGGAGAGTCAGAATGGTTTGATTCTGAATGGATCCCGTATATTCTGAATTAAGTCACTTATAGGCTGTTTATTAAGGTAAAACCTCTGAGGAATGATGGAGCTGTGACAGCAGGGAGATCCAGCCAACAGGTGTCAAACTGGCCTCATGTGAAGAAGATGGAGCGACACACCGCCAGTCTGAAACAGCCTTCAGGGTTCACTTTTCCAGCAGCACTGTGAATGTTTAACCGCTGTGTTCAATAAAGGCTTGAAATATTCTCATTATCAGTGTGGTATTAGGTTAAGCACATTGTGTTTGACTGTACTTGTGACTCAGATGCAGATCAGATCATATTTGTAACCAATTAATGCAGAAAACTAGAGGATTTCTAAGGTTTCATGTACTTTTTCTAACCGCTGAAGCTCAGTGTCCATACTTTCCTTTATTGGAGGAAATCTCACCAAGAAAACATGAAATCAATGAGGAGTCGAGTCTTTACATTAGCAGCTGTAGACAAAAAAACAGTCTGAGCATCTTTGCTCCACTATTCCTGTTGACAAAGCTGGTCATTTGGTTTGTTGATAGAGGAATAAATATTATTAATTATTAATGTCAAAGAGAGGGCTGTGTGCAGTGACTGTTTGGATACTGGAGTGGAGCCTGCTTCACTAATAAACACTGAAGCAGACTGCTTCAAAAGCTCCAATAGAACTGGAAGAGTCGTAAAGTAGACCTAAACCCTCTTTGAATACTTTAAAGAAAAGTACCAAAACAGTCAGGTTAAAGATGTCTGAGCTGTGAAGAACCTAACCCTAACACAAGGCTGTCCTGAAAAGGTTCTGTAATGTCTCACGGTGCCACTAGGTGGAGCCAGCCTGTAAGGGGCGTCCTTAAAGCGGTGGCAGGGTTCCTACAAACCTCTACACATCAAATGTAGGACCTGAAGTGAGAAAAGCCTCGCAAAAATGGCAGGCATGTGAGATTTGTGGGTTCACCGGACCAAGACTGAATTCACAGATTTAATGTTTTGTTTGTCACATGTCAAATGAGGTCAGCTAACCTGCCACGCCAGATGAAAAGCCTTCGATATACAGCGTTTGGGAAAGGACAGAGGCTTTGAAAAAAACTTGGAGGGTGATAAGATGAACGTTCTGTCACATCTTTACGGGCCAATCAGAGCAACAAAACACGACATAGCTGAGGAGTAAACTCCATAGAGAACTTCATAACACGAACCATGAGGACTGTAGACATGTCAGTACACAGCTTTTGTGGTTTTTGAAAAGAAAACAACCCAGTGCTGTTCTTTCTTCTTCTTTTAATGAAGAAATGTCATCAAGTTCTGATAAAACTGCCGCTTCAGCAGCATCCATGCTAATCTCTTCTGCCATAATTGCACCGGCCTCTTCTTGCTGCTTGCTTACGTCACGACTCTGCCACGCCTGAAAGTACTGCCCCTCATCGCTGATTGGTCCTGTCACTTTCTAACCGGGCCCAAACGGTTCAGACGGGAGCTTTGCGAGATGGATTCACTAGTGAGAAAAAAAGCAAACAGCGTATCCATCTGCTTTGCAAGGTTAGAAAATATGTGAATTAAACCACCAGAGATTTGTGCCAGAAAACAGTAAACGTAATCCCAAACTTCTGTCTCTTCTCTGGCACAGAGCCAGGCAGCTGAGCTCTGATCAGAAGAATTTTTTTTAATTGAGAGGATTGTATTTCTGCTGAGTGGGCGTGGCTTCACCCATTCAACAGACACGCCCACACCATCCTGGAGCAGATTTTACTGCCTCATTTTTTATGATTTTGAAGCTTAATTTTACAAACTTAGAGATTTCATACAAGACTAAAACAGATTCTTTAAACTAATTTTACAGGGACTTAAACTGGATTAGCTTGATATTATTTTGAGAGGTTCTAAACACCTTTGCTAAGGTTAGTTTAAAGAACTCTCTTAAGGTGCCTGTTCAAGCTTTTCCTTTAAATTACAGCTGTGGTGAATTTTAAGTATGAATATTAACTTCAAATATCTGTTTTAAATAAGGAAGTGAAATAATAATTTCGCTATAAATGACAAAAATTTCTTTTCATAAAAGTCTATAAAGGATGGCAAATCAAAGGAAAACTGGAATGGATAGAAAGGCATGATGGTCAGATAATCCTGCAGAGATTGTGAAAATCAGGCTGATAGTGATGAACTATCATTTTAACCAACACAGATACTGAAGATCATCGCTCCTTCTGCTGTAAGGCTCCAACAACGCCAACATTTTCTTCCATGTCTGACCATGAAAACAGATCAGACCTTTCCCAGAACAGGACATCTCCTACCTGAGGAGACAGGACTGTCTGCCACAACCTTGCGTGTTCACAGCGTACGAGTCTGGACGGAGAGTAATAAATGTCAATGACGTTTCCCTTAAAAGTCTAAGAGGATGAAGTCATGCTGCTTCTAATGATGTAATTTTCTGCTTAGTTTGTAGAAAATCCCTCCAAGTGGTTCTGAGATATCGCAAACTAAAGAATGGCCTGGGTGGAGGTAAAGATAGACAGACAACCCAAACCTTAGCGTGGCTACAGCCAGCACATCGGCGTTAAAGGGAGGTTGTTTATCTGATGACTCGTCTACGTTGGTGAAAATGCAGCTACGTGCAGCGAGGTAGAAACTGAGGAAGCAGCTCATGGCAGTACTGAGTCAACCAAAACATTGATAGAACAAAGGAGATGAAACTGCATGAGGCCAGTATAGCCTTTAAGGGACTCAGGACTCAGAGGTCTGGTCTAAGATGAAAAAGCACCAGGTTTCAGGAAAACCTCTTTTCACATTTTAGACTTCAGATCAAAAAGGTTTAGGGAGAGAAAAAGGTGTCAGACTACAGAGTCTCAGGTAAAAAGGTGTCAGACCACAGAGTCTCAGGTAAAAAGGTGTCAGACTACAGACCACAGAGTCTCAGTTAAAAAGGCTACAGACAACAGGCTCAGGAAAATGTGTACCATGGACCTGTACCTGCAGAGATCCACAGCTCTACGAGAGTGAACATTTAGGAAAGCTGAAGAAGCCTTTGCTGTGGGGGTGCCATCTAAAATAAATGACTATTAAGATTTCTTTAAACTTTTAAAGACCTTTTAATGGTCTGCAGGAACACGGATGTGAGAAAGATCAGAGGAAACAGACGATGGAGTTACATTTTTATCAAAGTCAAAGTTAACGGGACAGAATAATTGAGTCAGTGCTTCATTTTTATTATTCAATACAAAACTGAAATGTATTGAAGCCCCTCCACCCCACCCCCACTACAACAGCTCAAACACAGAGTCACACAAACGTCACTAGATCCATACAACTACAAATTAAAGTCTGATACAAAACAATCCCAGACGTTTTTTCTGTTTTTACAAAACTGGTTTAAACCAACTTGTTGAATGAGTTCAACAGGACACCAGGAGTGGAATGATTATGTTCTCTTGATGGCGTCGTCGATTTCTGAGATCTGGTCCTTCAGTTGGTTCCACTGTTCCGGGTTCAGGGAGATGCCTGCAGGAAATACCAAAAAAACAAATAAATAAAACACCATATTTCAGACAAATGCAAACCATGTAGAATCATTTCTCTCAGACGGAGTTTAGATAGATTATACTATATCTATGGTTGAACACTATGCTTTTTTACCTTTCTTCCCCGGCTTCATCTCCCCGTCCTGGTTCATCCAGTATTCTCTGATGTCGATCAGGACTTTCCCTTTAAAGTCTCTGACGCTCACGTACCTCATCTTCCCAATCTGGAAGTAAAACAAGAAGTAAACAAAGGTAAACTTCTGCCTGGTGGTTATACGAGTGTTTCAATCAGCAGACAGTGGAGGGCTAAGAGGAGGGCTTTGCTGTTTTCTGTAGTAGAAATTAGGGCTGGGAAATTGATCTAAAAAGTAGATTAAATCTCAGTATGGCTGCTGCGATCTTCAAATCGCAGAAGGTGTCATATTTCTTTGACCTGACATTTGTGCCAAAATACCAGTTTAAAACTTTCTTTGCAGCAGAAATCTTATTCATTACATACCATGCAATCACTAATGTGACATTTTTTAAGAAAAGTCTACAAAAACAATCCTACTTTCTTTTTCAAAGTACTTTTTCTTATCAAATATGAAGTTGATTTTGAAAAGCAGAAACAAAGTGTAATCATGTTTCTCCTTCCAGTGTCATACTGAGCTGGTGTAAAAACAGAGCTCTACCAAAAGCTCAAGTTTAGAGAACAACTTTATCAGACTGGCGTGTTTGGGATGGGGACCGTTATCAGGTAGGGGAGGATACACTGGTTTGGGACTTCGCCACCTCAACCTTGGCCCTGTAGTTCTCTGGCCTCCTGATGATCAGGCCTGCTCATGCATCCAGGTTTCCTCCCAAATGGCCCCTCCAAGATGCATGTGGCCACCCCTGAGGTCTGGTCCAACCCACTGGGCTCTGGGTACCCAGTGGTGAGCTGGGTCAAGCCCTGGAAAGTGCACCTGATGCCCGAAGAAGCACAGCTCCCATATCCAACAGCTGACCCTTCCCATCCCTGCTCTGCTGAGCACATCAATGTCAGGGTCACTGACTACCAGCCACACCTAAAACTGGACCGAAGCAGCCATCTGATGGCCACTGTGTCAGGAGTACTGAGCATCAGGCTGGGCCTCACATGAAGGTGGCAGGGACTAGATAAGGAGGAAACCCCTGCAAAGCAAACGTAGGTTAAACGTTGCTGTTGGTGCTGAGATGTCGCTGACTGGTTCTCAGCATTCTCCTGCCTTGGCAGAGAACACACTACCATGATTTGGTACCAGATTTAGGCAAAGAGAATAAATGCTTGGACTAAAAGTAAAGACTAAAATGTGAGGACTTTTATTGACTAAAACCAGACTCAAATGTTTTGAGTTTTCATCGACTAAAACTAGACTAAAACTAAAAAGGATAGGAATGACTAAAATGTGACTAAAACTGAAATGCATTTCATTTAAAGACTAAAACTAGAAAAGCACTCAGAGAGCACAGACCTCTGCCATTAGCCCTATCTCCCAATAGTACAGAATCCTTTAAAAAATTCCTGGATCCAGACAGTGATCAAGATCACTCCCAAAATCTAATCAGTTCTTCCTTATGCCATTTCTGACATTTCCTGAAAATTTCATCAAAATCCGCCGTTTTGAGTTATGTTGCTAACAAACTAACTAACAAACCCTGCCGATCACATGACCTCCTTGGCAGAAGAAGCTAAGATTAAAAATAGCTCCCAAAATTAACACTGGCGTAGAGCTAATGTCGCAGCTTTCTGGGCCCACCTCGATGTCTCTAAACTGTCTAATCTGATTGACTTGACATGGTTTTATAGCAAAAATCAAACTGTAGACCGACAGCACTGCACGCCACTCTTTTCATTCTCTCTTTCCACGATCATTAAAAACAAACAATAATTCACGCTTATCATCAAAAGGAGAGAATTTCCCTGCATAGAAGTTAAAGAACAGCCTCTGATGATGGATTTGTGGGTCTCTAAAGAGCAGGAAATGAACACAATCATGTTTTTGGATTGGGCAGTGAGAACAGCATGATTTACTAGCGCCAGTTCATAAATTAAAGACTGACTGTCATGGGCGAAATGTTTCAAATATCTCCAGCATTTTATTTTTAAAAAGTCTAGAATTTATGTGTCTGTCAGAAGGGGAAAGGGTCAAACTTTTGTTTTTAGTAGATGCAGACAAAGTTGTAATCCTGGATCTGTGCCTGGTCCTTCCTGATCTCACTCGTCAGTGTGAGAAGCCGTGTGCAGCTGTCAGACCGTAGTATGAGCACATAAATCTAGAGTTTTGGTCTCGTGTCATGAATGTTTCGGTCGTTCACTGAATGCTGACATCAGACCACTGCTGTAGCAGAGTTATAGACAGCTGGAGCAGAGGCAGGGATAAAGGTGTCTCCCCGTCTACCCGTGGGCTGAAAATGTATCATGGAGGAGGGTATCAGCAACTGGAGGGATAAGTCAGCGCGGCGTTCTAGAAGGTGGGGCTGGCTCGCTTTATTTGAGCGCAGCTTAACGTGGCCAAACTGGTGATGGAAAAGCAAATCAGCACAGGTTGGTTAGGCTCAAAAGTCGCAGTGGAAAAGCCCCATAGGAGACTCAGAATTTATAAAGAACATTTTTAAGAGACATCTTTAGCGTCGTGGTTCTCCTACATCAGGGCAAATTAAGAATGTTTGGTTAGATTTTATTATTTGGATCAAATATTCCATAGAAACATGATATAACACTGAATCCAGAAAATATAATGTTTAGTAGGCCTTAAAGGCCATAATAGTAAATAAATATATGCTATAACTGTAGAGCTGGCCTTTTACACTAAAACACTGCTGCAGCAACAAAATCCCATTTTGCTTTTGTATTTATCCAGGTTGTTGTGTTTACTCTGACTGGCAGCCAGTCCAGAATGTTCTATGCCTTTAGCCTAATGCCAGCTGGGACTGGCTCCAGCCCCATGACCCCAAACAGGTTAAGTGGTGTAGATAATGGGTGGATGGATGATGTTCACCCTGAGCCCTGATAGAGAGTGTGTTTTTCTGTTTCACTGTTGCATCTCCCTTTAGGGCAGGGGTGTCAAACTCAAGGCCCGGGGGCCAAATCCTGCCCGTGGAACAGATAAATCCGGCCCGCAGGATGATCTCATATTTCTGTTCTAACTGGCCCATCGGTCTGAGGTCTGCAGATTCCCTCAAGTTCGAAAATGTGAACGTATCCTTGATGATTTAAGATTTCTTTGTTAAGTCACAAAATCTGAAAAAATAAGGGGTAAAACTATTTAGATCAGAAGTCAGGAATGTGGGAAAGAAAATAATTTGTGTTTTAATTTCACATTTTCAATTCTGCATCTCACAATTAGGACTCAAACTTAAGATTCTGACTTTCTATTTCATACTCTGAGCATTTCAACTCATAATTTTGACTTCTCATATAATATTCTGAGCTTTAAGATTCATAATTCTCAATTTGAGTTATATTTTGACATTTTTAACCAGTTATTTTGTATTTTATCTCATATTTTCAACTCAAACTTTGACTTCTTAATCTTTGATCTTTTAGACTCACAATTTAAAATTTGAATCATATTTTGACTTATTTCATGATGACGAATTTTATTTCTTATTTTGACCTTCAAAACTCATGATTTTGACTTTCTTATATATTTACATTTAAAAAACATTATTTTTCAATTTCATGTTTTGACCTTTTTGAACCAATGAATTTCTTCCTCAGATTGTGAGTCCTTAAACTTATCTTTTTTACTTCTTAAATGTCAAAATCATTTATCAGCAGTGCTAAGTTTGTTTTCATATTTTATTTTCTGGTTTCTGGTTTAAAAGGTGACCCTGTTAGGCCCTCAGGTTCAACCTGAATCCAGAATCCAGCCCTGCTGTGATTGAGGTTGACACCCCTGCTTCAGAGCATCTGTAGTGACCTGTAAGATCAGTTAGTAGCACTATTGTCATCTGTTTAGCTGTTCAGTGGCTTTAAAAGCACACAGATGAGACCCTTTGGTGTCATACATCAGTCATTTATGAACTCACATTGTCTACATGCTATGACTTTACTGATGTTACGTTTATCATAAACATAATTTAGCAGCCCATCGTCCTACAAGTGGGCTAGCCAGCTAGCTCGTGTGCTAAAGTGTGTTAGACAGCTCTTTCTGACACGGTGCCATTGCACCGTTAGCGTGGAGGGTCCATGGGTCCATTGATTTGCCGTTAGTGTCAGCTGTGTGGGTAAAGTAGTTCTGTTTGGTTCACCTGTACAGGTCATGGTGGTCTCTCAGGGGCTCACGCTGTATCAAACTGAATGGTGACTGCAGTGTGTTGACACCTGTCTACCTCACTGTTGACGCTGTGCCTGCCTACCGTGGTCACACTGGCATCTTGTGGAGATCCACAAAACTTCTCTCAGCCTTCTGAAAGGAGAAATTTTATGCCAAAATCACTTTTTCAGGCTTTTCTAAGCAAAATATGTGCCCCTGGCCTGTCCACAATCTCTGCAAATACCTGAAAAATCCATTCTCTCTGCCGCTCTCTTTCTGCACCTTTCAGGCTTGGTTGGCCCTCCCTGCTTGGAAGAAAGTTCCACCCCCTGCTGATCTTCCTCTCAGCTGCCGGCTAAGATGCTGGATAGCTCAGTGGGTTACCCTGCTGACTTAGGTCTGGGAGGTTGATGTTTCAAATCCCAATCATACTGGAGTGTTTTTCGGCAACAAACTTCACAGGCATATTTTGGGGACCTCTGAGACCAAAATAAACTTGTCTTAAAGGGTAAAATATGTGACCTTTAATGCACCAGAGTCACACTTGACCTAAAATCTGCACTAAATGCCAGGAAACTCTAGGACCATGCCAGTTTGAATAAAAAGTACAGGAAAGTGCCTACATCTCTGTAAACCATGCAACACCAGCTGAAGGTCATTCTGCACTAGTCTAACCACAATCATGATGTCCAGCTGTGCAAAAGGCAGCAACTAGTTTTGGATGCAGCAGTATTTAAAAGGTTTACTGAGATGTAGAGCCCGACCGATTGATCGACGGGCCGATTAATCGGGCCAATTATAGCCTATCACTGATTAATCAACATCGGCCAATATGTAGCCGATATATTAACTCCTTGAGCTAAAGGACGCCATTGTAGCGAGCCTGGAACTTTGGTGACTTTTCAGGGTCTTTGGAGATTAAATCCACAGCGTTACATCCAATAATAAGTGTCTTTTTATCCATTTTTAATCCATTTTCAATCATGTACTTTGACTTTCTTCAGTGGGCAGCCATATTTGTTGACATGCAAAGCACTGTGGGAGTTGTAGTCGACAGTAACTGCTTAGAGGAGTAGATGCTACATATTTTTTTAACAGTACAGCCAAAGTCATCTGCATCTTTGAGGACATAAAATGCAGCAAAATAACCTGCTGACATCGAGTTCCACAGTGTAAAAAGAAATAGCTTATACATTTAGACTGATTCTCCTTATTACTCAGCCAGTTTGCAGGGTGGCTCCCTGAGATACTCCTGACAAAGGGCTTTAAATAACAACAACAACAAAATTCTTAAATGCTAAAAAATCTAGCTATAGTTCAGAGCTTAATTATGATTCTAAATTTCGGAGACTCCAGATGAACAGAAATTAAACTTCAACTAAAGTAGTTCTCCTGATTCTGCTTTAAACAGCACAAACTAACTAAGCAACCAAGTTTAACGGGCGTTTCACTGTAAACAGCGCTGTAACAACACAGTGACACAAACATCTCCAATGCTGGACACACCTTCAAGTGTGCACGGCAGACTGCACACAGAGGTCCGCCATTGCTTTTGCCATGTTTCGCGCATGTCACATAGGACGACATGCACGTTCTTTTTCTCTATTTTCCATATCTGGAGCATGTTATCAAAAGCGGCTACTGAGTCAGCACTCCTGTGAGTGCAGGACAGACTTTTTAAGAGTAAAATCCTCATTTATCCACAGAGGCAGTGAGGCTGAACATGCTAACAGGACGGACACTTGATGTCCATATATCCGTGGTGAAGCTAATATGTTTAGCTTTAGCAAGGCGCTTCTCTACGTGACTGGAAACAAAGTTCTACAGTTCAGGTGAGGCTATGAGCGCCTGCTAGGTATAACGTAGCGGGGCTTTGAATGCATCATTAGCTGAAGCCTGTATCTCCCACAGTGCTGTAAGGCCTGGCACAAAGTGTTGTCATTGTTTATGATAGAAAGTCCTTGTAGTCATCAGGTGACAGTTTTTAGATGCAAAATTAAACTGGTGGTGTTAAAGGCATGTTGTAGAGCTCCTCCTCGAATCACATGTACAAGCGATGCAAACAGTTACTGTGCTGTCTTGTTCCCACACCTCCAACTTCTCCCACACAGCCAACATGTTTGTTGTTGTTGGTGCATGTCCGGCATCATCGCGTGCGCTTAATTATGACGTCACATTACCAGCTGTACATATCGGCATAAATTTCACTATCGGCCAATACCGATAATTAACTTTCTAAGCTATTATCGGCCGATTCAGATATACTGCCGATAATATCGTGCATCCCTAGTATATATCCTGTATTTATCAATGTTTTTATTTCATATAGTGATATCGGCTTTTTAAAGCCCCTAATATCGATGTCGGCCCCAAAAATCCCATATTGGTCAGGCTCTACTGAGATGTCTGCAGGAAGGCCTTTAAGCTCTCAACTGTGCCACTCTTGCACGGGTTAGGGTTAGGTGTTAGGGCTGGTGCATCACCAGCTAAAGGTATCACATTTTGGTTTAATGTAATGCTCACTGCTGACGTGCTTTATCAGTCATTTTTAGTTTTGTTTCTTCACCTATATTTCATCATTCTTCTTTACAGATGCCTCCCTTTGCACACTGCACTGTAGGATTTTATTCTGTGGTGTCTATGTGTTTATGTAGATGTGTATGTAAGAACATGTTTAAGGAAGTCAAACTCAATTATGTGTATTATATATATATATATATATATATATATATATATTTATGAGTGTTTCTGTGCTGACTGGCTGTCTGAATGTTGAAGGGTTTTGAAATAATACAGAGCCAGGTCATAGTGTACCCGGGTTTCAATCTCTATCCCTGTGAGAGACATGGCGCTAATGCAGGCGGTCTAAAAGCCCTGACCTGTTAACACGCAGGCTGAAATGAAAACTGATCTGAGTAGCTGCAAAGCTCAGATCTCACACCCAGTCAGCAGCAGGCTTCAATGAGAGCAAACCTCCATTCACCAGTTTCATTGTTAGCAGAATAGTCTTCTCTGCTGTGGTGTCGTCACAGACAGCTGTGCTAACTGGCACTAACAGGGCTAAGTGTTTCCAACCTTCTCCCCTGGAGGCCCCTTTACTTTCATCTAAGAATCAGCTGAGCCCCTTCCATAGGACAGCCCTGATTCACCATCATAGCATCTCTCATTCCAGAAAAACTCCTCCATGCGTCGCTATGTCCATTACTCTAACTCAAAGATACTCAACCTGTGGCTCCAGAGTCACATGTGGAATCTTTGACCTCAGAATTAGCCATTGCAATTTGTTTTCCACACTTATACAGTAGACTTTAGTTGTCAAACTACATTTTCTTCTGTATATTTCCATTGCCCTTATTTGAAAAATTTTGCCCTTTTTTATTCTGCTTAATGCATATTGCATTTTCCCCCAAAATTTTTGCTGCTTTTGTCCAATTTTAGTCATTTTTCACTCATTTTCCCACATTTTTGCTGCTTTTTACCAAATTCAGTTATTTTTCACTCATTTCCCCCAACATTTTGCTGCCTCTTGCAAATTTAGTCACTTTTCATTCATTTTCCTACACATTTTTGCTGCTTTTTTCCAATTTCAGTTAATTTTTACTCATTTCCCCCACCTTTTACTGATTTTCACCAAATTTAGTCTCTTCACTTATTTTCTCACACCTTTTAGTCACTTTTTTGCTGCATTTTTGCCAATTTTAGTCACTCTTCACTCATTTTCCCCCACCTTTTTGCTGCTTTTTGCTAAATTTACTCACTTTTCATTCTTCTTTTTGCCAAGTTTTTGCTGCTTCCTTTGCCATTTATGCCAATTTTTCTCCACAGTTTTTTTTACTCAGTTTTTGTCATTTTCTGCCTATCTTACCCCTGTTCACCCATCTTTGGCCAGTTTTTTACCTATTTTGCCAGTTTTAACGTATTGTTTTTGCCACTTTTCACCTCTTAGATTGTGTCTCTTGCAAAGGTATTTTTTAACAGTTTGGCTCTTTGGTTGAGCAGGGTTGAGTAACACTGCTCTAACTCTTTTCATCAGGCCAGCCTCAGATAACATGGGCTGGAGAGGGAATTCAAGCAGCAGTCGTTGTATAAGATGCTTCTGTCTGAAGCCTGCATTTACTGGAGGGTCATGGATTCAGTTCAGTCTACCTGTAAATCTCACCTGGAACATGTTGTCGTCTCCATTTCCGCTGCCCTTTGACGAGCCGCTGGGCTTGGAGCTCTCTCCGCTCTTTGGTTTCTTCGCTGGTTTCTCTGGTGCTGATGTCTTCTTTCTCTTTGCCTGGAAAAAAAAAGATCAAAACCTCAAACTCTGGCTCTTGTGGTGTCTATGACAGAAATCTGTGAGCATAAATCACTGATTTATTGTGTAACTGGTATTTATTTTGCTTGTATTGCTTCATTCTTGAAGCCACATCCTCTCTAAAGTTAAAGTCCATTAAAACTGGGAATTAAACACAAACCTTGGTCTCTACCTCGCTGTCAGAGTCACTGCCAGATGAGGAGGACAGCACTTCCTTTGATTTTGGCATTCTGCTGAAACACACAGCAAACAGTTGTGAATAAGCTTCAAGTCAACTCTGCTGCACCACATCAAATGTCAGCATTTATGTTTATTACTGTAGATGGTCCTTTTACAAATGAACTAAATATTAGTTACATGATCACATAAAAGGCTGCTGTTATTCTAGTGACCAGCAGTAGCTGAAAGTTTTATGTCTGCAGAAAGGACTTAAGTATACAACAGTGTCACTATGGACCTTTAAAGAAGTGCCTTTATTTTCCTAAAAAAAATATATATTTTGGAAGCAGTACCGTAAAAACTTTAGGTTTTTAAATTTTGTATTATTTATCACCAAACCATGCAGCCCAGTTTTCATGGTCAAATGTACAGAATGTTGATATACTCAGAGTGCTAACACCTTAAGAGGCAATTTGCACTTTGTGCTACATTTTCTGGTATAAAAATGCTACATGAATGAAGTTTGATTGATGAATTAAAAATGGGTCTTATTCACCGATGTCTCAGACAGATTTTTCACTAATTTGTCCCCAAAAGGTTTCCTGAAGAAACCTCCGTGGGATTATTGACACTGTTGTTCTCTCCTCTATTCTTAAATCCATGAATGCCAGGTATTCTCAAGCTGAATGCTTGGCACATTTCTCCTAATTAGCAGAGAGGCGTGCCCTTTTATGCCCATATAAGGGCATGCGACTGCAGGGCAGTGTGCAAACCAGGTTTTAATAGTTTTGGATTCTTCATTCGTTTTTCTTATACTTAATTTTTTATTGTTTTTCAGACAACATCACCAACAACAACAAAAATACAGTAAGACATTCCCAAACATTCAAAAAAGATTCACAATCACAGGTAACATCACTAGTTACACGGAGATTTTAACACGTTATTTCAGAAATTACTAAGTAATCAGAGCTTATAGCTACATGAATTCCAACGATGTGAATATGCCTAAGGCAGACCACCAGGGGTGGTATTTATTCTTTCAAGTATAATTCCCATTTAGCCTGTCTTTTTCTTCATCAGGTTTTTTTTGTTTTTGTTTTTAATTTTTGTTTGAACTTTCATTTAGTTTTTATTTTTTTATTTTGGTGTGTTAGTTTAGTCCCGTTTTTATTTTGCAAAAATGCTAAGGTTTAGTTTAGTTTGTATTAGTTTTCGTGTTAGTTCTGTTTTTTTTTTTGGCAATATCGGGAACTTGTCATGGTCAAGACCCTGAAGGGTTTTCTCTTTATTCAATTTTCATGTTTGTATATGACTCAAGACCCCAAACTACCACCGTTTCAAGTATTTCCAATCAAAATCCGGAGAATTTACAATCTCCAGGCCTGGGTGTCCATGTCAGCCAGTCTGCTGTTGTCAAAGACTAAAACCAAGGAGATTTTGTCTCCAATTTTATTCTATTTTAGTTTGTCAGCACAGATTTAAGTTTGTTAGTTTTAGTCTTTTTGTAAAGCTTCATTTTTATTTAGCATCAGTTAACTAAGATTATTTTTACATTTTAGTTTTAGTTATTTAGTTAGTTTTAGTGAACTATTATAACTTTGATGCAAACACAGAAGGCAGGATGTTAAGAGAAGAAGAGAGGTATCAGTATGCCTCACATTAAAATAAACTGTACAGGTGCGCAGATGGCCTAGCAGTCTGAAACGCCACCCGTGTACGCAGGTGGCCTGGGTTCAAATCCCTTTACCGCATGTCTCCCCACTCTTTTTCCTGTTTCCAACTGTATCTACTGTCCTCCTCTATCAAAATAAAAGCATGAAAAGCCCCCCCCCCCCAAAAAAAAAACAGATCTGTAAAATAAACTATACTATCACAATACTTTGACATTTCTAAAGTGGATGTAGAGCTGCTTCTAATGACGCCTAAGAGGAAGGTTTAATTATATTTTTAGCTCCAGCAGTAGATATTCAATATGTGCTACAAACACTTTTACTGGATCAAGTCACTGGTTAGGATGTCACTTTGTCAGAAAAGACAGGAATCACGATGCAGTAAGAAAAGGTGAAAATGATGAAAAATCATGTAAACACATCTGTGGAGATATGTTTTAACTCAGTGTTACTCAACCCTGCTCAACCAAAGAGCCACAATCTAAGGGGTGAAACGTGGTGAAAAAGATGTCAAAAAATGGGTTAAAGGGGTGATAAAAATGAGGTGAAACTGGCAAAAATGGTATTAAGTGGCAAAAACTGGGTAAAAAGAGACAAAAATGGGGTGGAAAAAGTGGCAAAAAAAAACTGGGTGAAAAGTAACAAAAACAGGAAGAAAATGTGAGAAGTGACAAAAAAAGTAGTTATAGTTGGCAAAATGGTAAAAAGCAGCAAAAAAAGAAAGGGGGTGGGAAAATGAACAAAAGCAGCAAAGAGTGGCAAGAATGGGAAAAAAAGTGGCTTTCAGTGGCAAAACACAGCTTAAATGGGAAATAACTGACAAAAAGGGGAAAATGCAAATTGCCAAAAGCAGGATAAAAGATGCAAAAACTGCTGAAAAAGGACAAAATGGGATAGAAGTGGCAAAAATTGGGGGGTAGTGGCAAAAAAAAGTTCCAAAAGCATCTTATTAAATATAAATAGAAAGAAATGGCTAAAATGGGTTGATAATGGAAAAAATGGTGGACAAGATGGTGAAATTGAATTTTAGTAGCAGAGATGGGTTAGAAGTGGCAAAAAATTGATTGAAGTGGCAAAAAAGGGCAAAAAATGGGTTGAAGTGTCAAAAATGGAAATAAATAGAGGTAAAGGGGAGTTAAAATGTGGCTGAAATGGCTTCAAATGGGCTAAATTGGGTGGAAATTTGGTGAAATGAGATGGAAAATTAATATAAACTGGCAAAAAGAAATAGCTTTTATCCCACAGCCATTATCGAACTGAACTCTCAAGGAATCATCACGGGACAAGATGCAATAAGACTGTCTCTACTGGTGCAATACGATCACTGATAACCAGGTGACCTTCACTTAACTTATTTGTATTTTTCATATTATTAACTGTTTTATGACACTGTAGACTGCATCGAATGCACAGGGACTTTTTAAGAACTTTTTTTAAGTTGTACTTATTTGTTTATAGCTCTATTTATTATTACTTCTCTTTCATGTCCTCCTTGTTCTTTGTTTTCAAGAGAAGCACAGCAAATTTCACTGTACACTGTGCAATGACAATAAAGGGTATTTATTCTATTCCTAAAAAGGGTTAACTGAGACTAAAAATAGGCAGATATTGGAAGAAATTGGTTAAACTAGCAAAAATTGACGTATCAGATAGTGGCCACGATTACATGATGTTTTTCAATTCAGAATTAATTATTACGAATTAAATAAGTCGGAATTAAAGTATTCTCCTTCACATTTACATGGAAATAGTAATAGTAAGTCCGAATTGAGGTTTACGTGGAAAACACGTTTAATTACTTTTATTCAATTCCACTAAAGGTCTGGAGATTGGGAAGGGTTCTGATTGGACAGGGGGTGGACGTGACGTATTTACGTCTACCGGAAGAAAACAAACTCTGCTTCCATCCATCCGCTCTTTTCATTACATCCATATCTTCTAAGGCTCTTATTAAATAAACAGTCTCGGCTCGAGTCCAAGGCTTGCTTCGGGCAGCCAGCATGGAATATGCGCCCGCTAGCGCGGAATATGTGCGTCACTGCGACAGGACAAGGGAACGAGCATGCACAGAACGACCGGAATTAATTTAAAGCAGAATGAACGTATACATGATCGAGGAATTATTCAATTCGGTTTTAGAATCCGGATAAACCAGCCACTTACTTTGGATTTAAGTTTAATTTGGAATGGTCATTTTCATCCAGAATTAGGTGTTTACAAGGTTATTTTTGATCTTCTTAAAGAGGATTTAATTTTTATTCTGAATTAAAGGGGAATTAAAGCTCTCATGTAAACATGGCCAGTGAAAGGTGGTTAAAGTGGGAACCATCGGGTGTAAAAAGTGGTAAAAAGAGGTTAATTGTGGCAATAATGGGTCAACAGAGGCAACATTAGGTTTAAGTGGCAAAAATTTGTTTACAAGTGGCAAAAACAGGCAGACTAAAATGTGGAAAGGGTTTAAAATGGACCAAAATAAGTGATAAATGGCAAAAGTGTGTTAAATTTATGAAAAGGGGTTAAAATTTGACAAAATGTGTGTAAAGTGGCAACAGTGTAATCTGAAAAAATATTCTTAGTTTTTTAGGGCATCTGGAGACCCCCTCTTGATGTCTCAGGACCCCAAAAGGGTCTCGACCCCAGGTTGAGAACCCCTGGTTTACATTGTTGAGGAAGTGTGCATCGGCCTTATACATACCCCGATCCTTAGAAAGGGTCCAAGGCTGCTCAGATGTAGATTAAAGCACAGTTATAACAGAAAGTGAGGACACGCCTACAGACAGTTGACCATTCACATGGAGGAGAGACTGTCGGAGACTGGGGATGATCTCCACAGTGCTGAGAGTTTTCAGTACTGCTTACAGGCATAAGGACCGTTATCTTTAGGGTTTAAATCTTCTGATTGATTATCTCTCTACCTGATGGGCTCCGTGTTGACCTGATGGAGGTAGCTTGTTGTCTGTACAGTAACTTAGCTTGTTCCTCCTCTTTAGGTAAAGATCATTTACATAGAGAACTGCCACATTTGCCTCCCTCCGCCCTGCCTTCATTTCACCACATTTCTGCTGCGTTTCGGCGCTGCAAACTCGATTTAACAAACAATTACTCACAGTTTTAATACGATAGCTGGTTAAAATGGCGGCCTGGTCAACTCTTAGTAGTAAACGATGTTAAAACAAAGCGTTAGGGCGGCCTTTAGCGGTAAAATTCACTGTTTTGATAGAACAGCGCTCAGGTTCAGGCATGGACGTTAGCTAGGATGCTAAATGCTAACATGATAGCATAGCAGCGGGAGCTAACGTTAGCAGAGCTGCTACACGTAAATCTGCTAACGTCGGTAAATTTAAACCCGGTTTAATATGATTATTATGCAGACACGTAACCGGACTGAGCTTAACATGAACCAGAAAGAAGATTAATGACTGCATGTTCTAATTAGAAGAGTTTAATTCTTACATGATTGATGTAGAGAAGCGGGTCTCTGGACAGGAAGCGGAAAACTTCTTCTTCTTCTCTCAATCCAAATGGAGGCACACCAACAACAGGAAGGCTCATTATCGCCACTCAGCCACCCGGAAGGACAGGGAAATAAGGCAGATCGCCCTGATGTCCTTCTCCTTTCTCTTGTTTTCATATTCGTCACTCTTAAATGTTTCAGGTCTTCAGACTTATTTTACTACGAGACAAAGATAACCTGATGAAAAAGATTTATCAACGGATAAAGCCCCAAAGCTCCAGCCAACCATGCTGAGAGCCATTATCCACAAATGGAGAAAACTGAACAGTGGTCAACCTTCCCAGGAGTGACCAGCCTACCAACACGACTCCAAGAGAACACGGCCGACTCACCCAGGAGGTCCCAGAAGAACCCAGAACCACATCGAAAGACCTGCAGGCCTCACTGACTCAGTTAAGGTCAGAGTTCATGACTCAACCATCAGAAAGAGACTGGGCAACAATGGCATCATGGGAGAGTTCCAAGACCAAAACCACTGCTGACAAAAAGAACACAAAGGCTAAAAACATCCTGATGATCCCCAAGACTTCTGGGAAAATATTCTGAGGACTGACCAGACAGAAGAGGAACTTTCTGGAAGGTGTGAGTCCTGTTCATCTGGAGTAGAACTAACACATTTCATCTACAGAACATCAGACAGACACAGTGGTGGTAGTGTGATGGTCTGGACCAGGACCTGGACCACTAGAACCATGAATTCTGCTCTCTAGCAGAAAATCCTGAAGGAGAATGTCCGACCATCAGCTCATGACCTCAAGCTCAAAAACACCTGGGTTATGGAGCAGGACCATGATCCCAAACACACCAGCAAGTCCACCTCTGAATGGACTAAAGACTAAATGAAGGTTCTGGAGTGTCTAGTCAAAGTCTGGACTTGAGTCTGACTGAGATGCTGTGGCATTCTGCCTGAGTTTTAAAGGCAAATGAGACGTTGACGTAAATTAACCAAAGTGTGCTGAAACGGACAATAATCCATCAACTGTGTTATGTTATGCACTAATGCACTAATATTTAACTGAGGCTATACGATTAATCTTGACATCACACAAGTAAAAGTGCAGTTACTGTGGTAAACGTTTGTTTACATAGAAATAAAAGTACTGGTTGACAAATCTACTCACGTAAAAGCCAGCCATTTAAAGTTTTCTTAAAGAACTGAGTAGCTACTTTTGATACCTGAGGTGTTTAGTAAATCTGCTCTTACCTTAATGTCCAGGAACAACAAGAGAACGAGGATCTCCAACCAGGTTGGTTATTTTAATCTGAAGTACGGTCCAACAAAAATGTAGAATCTTTCTCTCTGTGCTACTGAGCGTCATGTACAGGCTCATTCTTTCACCAGAAGGCTTGGACCTCCTTGTTTTGGGTTTAAATCTTTCCTTGTTTTTACTGAGTACCTGATGATTTTTAAAATGTAACGATGTACAAAACTTTCCCCTAAAAATAAAGGTTCTGATTTTACACAAAGTGCAGTAAAAAGCTTGATTATATGATTTGAGTGATGGTAAGTTGAGCTGGTTACTTTCCACTCCTGTGTTACATGGAGACAACCACAGAAAGCAGAAGTCAACCTAGCAGCTTTCTTAACCCAGCAACAGTCAACGCTGGTTGTGAGCGCCACCAGCTGGCTGTAGCTACAGACCCTCGCTGCAGTAATGCATTCTCTAAAGCAGTGGTTTTTACACTTGATTTGCACAAAGCCCCCCATGTTCATGTCCATGCAGCCTGGATTACAGGTGACTTCAGTTGTTGTAAAGTTGTAGTGACCGGTTGAGACCACCACTGATGTGCTTTTCTTCGACATCATTAATGAACGTTCCTGATTAACGAACGTTAATCTACCTTCAGCACCTCGGACAGCTCTTCACCTCCTGCATCACACCTGGTCACTTCCCTTCACCCTGGAAATCTGCTCTCATCCTCATGATCCAAAAACCCAGAAAAGATCCCCACAACCGCTCCATCTACTGCCCCATCAGCCTCCTCAGCCACATCAGAAAACTCTTGGAAAGAATTCTCACCTCGCGCCTCACCCATCAGGACGAACAACCACAGACAGCATACTCAGACTCTCAGAAGACATCTACCAGAACTTCAACAAAAAACAACTCACCGTAGCAATGTTCCTCGACACTGAAAAGCATTTGATAAAGTATGGCACAACAGACTCATCTACAGACTACTGGACCATAACCTTGGACTCTCCAAACCCACCCAATCATCATCTCAAGCTTCCTCAACAATCGCCAGATTAAAAGTCAAAGTCTCCACCCCCTTCACCCCCCAAGCAGCCGTTCCCCAAGGTTTAGTCCTGAGCCCCTCCTCTTCCTCATTTACAAACCGACATCTACCACCACCATCCAGCATCGCCAAAGTCTCAGTCTGCCGACGATCTCTGCTACTGGTCCACATCCAAATCCCCACAGCTCGCCGCCTCAAAACTCCCACAATGCATCACTGAAATAGTTGACTGGTCAACCCTCTGAAGAATCCCCCTCAGCCCCGTCAAAACTCCATGTGTCATCTTCACCAAAAACCAACACCTACAGTCAAACAACATCCACCTCACTGTTCACAGCCGGCCCAGAACATCAGCAAAGCAACATTCCTCAGCATCACCGTCTAAAGCAACATGACCTGGACCAAACACACCAACAACCTGGAACACAAAATCAAACAACAGACTCAACCACCGCAAAGCCCCCGCCTGGATCACCGTGTCAGACCATCCAGAACAAAGCACTCAAACTGGCCCACAGGCTCCCACCATTCCTCAGCACCCACTACACCCACTCCACATCCGGTATCAGCACCATCAAGCAACCACACCAAGCAATAGCCATCAAGTATATCTCATCTGCCTCACAACCCCCCCTCGGAAAAAACCATGAGAGAAGCACAACAGTCAGTCAACATCCCTCTGTCACTCATCCTCCAGTTTAAAGACCCCCAGCCCCCCAACCCTCCCAGGTTCACTGCTGAACATGAACATACACCACACCACACAGTACCACAGTACACTTTACACAACACGCACACACACTGATCATTAACATTTACTCTTAAAAAAAAAAAAACAATAAAAACTAATGAAACAAAAGAAAGACAAGCCCCCCCCCCCCCCATGCTGTTCTGTAGAAGACCTGAAACCAGAGCGTGAGCCTCCTCAGGAGATGATTCATGCGGGATAAAGCAGCTGACAGGGAGGACGTTTTTATTGGACATGGAGTCGCCCCCTGCTGGCAAAAAATGCAGGATTAATATGTTTCTACATTTGTGTTTGATAAGGAGGCTGCATCAGGGTCCATTTCATTAAGCAGGTTTAGTGCAAACCTTGAGTATGTTAATCCTGAAGTGAGGGAAACTCTGAGATTTCTGTTCAGAGACAGAGGAAACTCAAAGCCAAGAATGAGGGCTAGGTCAGGTCTGTTTAACAGGGACAGGAAACCTAAACTCTGTCTCAGTTACTATGGTAACCATGTGTGGGGCTAACCTGGTCAGGATCAGTTTCCTCCCTCTGACAGAACCATGGTTTCATCCAGTCTGTTTCAGGAATGATGGGTTGCATGTGGCTCTAACAGTGAATACGTACACTGTCCGCTCCTGAAGCGGTGCAACTTTAAAAGATAAATAATCTCTGAGGATTTCTAGTTTGAGAAGGTAAAGTATTACTGACCTTTGTTGTTACCTGTTGCCATGGCGAATCCTTGTATCAGGGCTCCATAGATGACGGCTTTCATTGTCATGTCACCAACACTGAACTCAGGATGGACCTACTCAGAGTTGATCTAACCAACACAGATTAGCAGTTCTCAAATGACAACTCAGAGTTTCTCCTCTAAGGATAAATTTATTCTGAGTTTCTCCTCTGAGGATAAATTAACTCAGAGTTTCTCCTCTGAGGATAAATTAACTCTGAGTTTCTCCTCAAAGGATAAATTAACTCAGAGTTTCTCCTCTGAGGATAAATTAACTCTGAGTTTCTCCTCTGAGGGGAAATTAACTCTTGAGTTTCTCCACTGAGGATAAATTAACTCTGAGTTTCTCCACGGAGGTTAAATTAACTCTGAGTTTCTCCTCTGAGGATTAATTAACTCTGAGTTTCTCCACGGAGGTTAAATTAACTCTGAGTTTCTCCTCTGAGGGCAGATTACCTCAGAGTTTCTCCTCTGAGGATAAATTAACTCTGAGTTTCTCCTCTGAGGGCAGATTACCTCAGAGTTTCTCCTCTAAGGATAAATTAACTCAGAGTTTCTCCTCTGAGGATAAATTAACTCTGAGTTTCTACTCTAAAGATAAATGAACTCTGAGTTTCTCCTCTGAGGGCAGATTACCTCAGAGTTTCTCCTCTAAGGATAAATTAACTCAGAGTTTCTCCTCTGAGGATTAATTAACTCTGAGTTTCTACTCTAAAGATAAATGAACTCTGAGTTTCTCCTCTGAGGATAAATTAACTCTGAGTTTCTCCTCTAAGGATAAATTAACTCAGAGTTTCTCCTCTAAGGATAAATTAACTCTGAGTTTCTACTCTAAGGGTAAATTAACTCTGAGTTTCTACTCTAAAGATAAATTAACTCTGAGTTTCTCCTCTGAGGATAAATTAACTCTGAGTTTCTCCTCTGAGGATAAATTAACTCAGAGTTTCTCCTCTGAGGGTATATCAACTCAGAGTTTCTCCTCTGAGGGTATATCAACTCAGAGTTTCTCCTCTGAGGGTATATCAACTCAGAGTTTCTCCTCTGAGGGTATATCATCTCTGAGTTTCTCCTCTTAGGACAGAGTAACTCAGAGTTTCTCCACTGAGGGTAAATTAACTCTAAGTTTCTCCACTGAGGATAAATTAACTCTTAGTTTCTCCACTGAGGATAAATTAACTCTGAGTTTCTCCTCTGAGGATAAATTAACTCTGAGTAAATTAACTCTGAGTTTCTCCTCTAAGGATAAATTAACTCTGAGTTTCTCCACGGAGGTTAAATTAACTCTGAGTTTCTCCACGGAGGTTAAATTAACTCTGAGTTTCTCCTCTGAGGGCAGATTACCTCTGAGTTTCTCCTCTGAGGATAAATTAACTCAGAGTTTCTCCTCTGAGGATAAATTAACTCTGAGTTTCTACTCTGAGGATAAATTAACTCTGAGTTTCTCCTCTGAGGATAAATTAACTCTGAGTTTC